>NW_025892990.1:0-3202 GCF_002878395.1 Capsicum annuum
GTTAGAAAATTTCAGCTAAGTATTAGGACTTAGTCTTTTCTAAACCCTTCGAATTTCAGTGAATTTATTTATGACCTTTTCAAACTTAGAAAGTTAATTTATACGTTGAGTCACATTCAGGGATGGAAATAGCATGCCTCAGTTAAGTTTTAGAATTTTTGAACAAGGATTGGATCGTATCCAAATTTTCAAAAAAATAGTAGCTCACCGCGATAAGCCCGCGTCGTGGTGGCTATAGCGATGAGCCAGTTACAAAACTTAGTAGAAACTCAGTCAGTTACAGAACTCAAGAAAACTCAGTAATCTCATGAATTCAGTCAGTTAATAGAATTCAGTAATATTCCGTCAGTATACGAAACTTAGTGAACTCAGTCCAGTTCAACTCAGTATAATCAGTTCAACATCTATTCAGTTGGGAGTATGATTCAGTACTGAGTGAAACCAAGGATAAGGGTACACACTGACAGCAGAGGGTGTGACCCTTAGAAGCAATGCTTGCATTTCAAAACTATGTAGCCAGCATGGGTTGAGATATCAATACTGACAGTTGAGGGTTAATGAGGTGGATTAACACTGACAGATGAGGGTCCCACCATTCTCATTAGTGGACACTGATAGATGAGGGACACTCTCACCTTGTCCTTACCAGTGGTGCGGTATTGACACCCTTCTAATTGGGATTACAGATTGGACCCCAACTCTATTTTAAATGGGGCATGTTGATTAGATAACTACCTTCTACAGTCTCAGTCTCAGTCTCAGTCTCAGTAATAAAATTCAGATAGTTCTACAAATTTTAGGATTATCAAATACAGTCACTCAGCTCAGTACGAAACTCAGCTAAGTTCCATCAGAATCAAGACTGTTAGATACAATTACTCAGTAATCAGTATATTAGTTATCAGTAACTCAGTATCAGTTATATCAATTATCAGTATTCCATGTTATCAGTATTCATACTCAGTATTCAGAATCCTCATGATTTCAATTACAATTATGTATTCATGCATGTAATCTCATGCAGTCATGTTCATGTTATTCAGTCAGTTATAGTTCATGCATATAAACTCTTGCATTCAACCTTACCCCACTTTGCATACTAGTACAATCCCAAGTACTGACCTTTCTTGTGCTATGGTGTTTTATATCATAGGTTTAGAAGCACGAGCTCCAGAGCATATTTAGCAGTTCAGATCCATTCAGCAGCAGTAGACTTAGCAGCGAGTCCTCATCATTCAAGGATGTTATTATTTCATTATTTCATTAGACTCAGTTTTTCAGTAGATGGAGTTAGTTGGGGGATTGTTCTTTCAACTCTATAGTTCAGACAGTTTAGAGGCTTTCAGACTACAGTGTTTTCAAACTATAGTAGTTCAGACAGTTATTATCATCTTTGGTATTGTCATACCATATTCAGACATTATTTTGATTAGTTATGTTTCAGTTTTGAACCTTATGGCAAGTTAGCCCATTATTCCGCTTATTTCAGTATTATTATATAGTTATTGCAGTAGGTACCAGTCATGGGTTAGCTAGTGGTCCTTTCGGATTGTTAGCACCGTGTAGAGTTTGGGGTTTAGAATTTGGAGAGTTACAACACCTTTCCCTCGGTCAACAGAATTCCTTACCTGATCTTCTATTTTTGCAGATCAAAAGAGTTATTTCCTTTTGATTAGGAATTCAAAAAGGTGACTTGGAACACCATAACTTGCTTCCAAGTGGTGACTCTAGAATTAAAACAATCCCTATTCAATATCGTCACTTTAATTGAAAAATCCTTCGACTCGACCCTTGAGCGAAAAAGGGGCGTGACATCTCTGGCGACTTTGCTGGGGACTAACAAGAATTTGAGCTTTGATTATTGACTTATACTTGCTTTAATTATTATTGATATTGTGTTTGTTGGACTAATCTACTACTTTTTGCTCATTTTTTGTTTGATATTGTTGAACTGTATTAAAATTTGTCTTCTCTTGCGCACCCACTTTGAGTCTCTGAAATAGGATAGAAGGAATGCAATGCATGCATCCTAACTTCCTTTTTAAGATAGCCGGAGTGTCAAGGCACCTGGTGAAGGATTATTAGTCTCACATGTTAGGCGGGATTTGTATCAGCGATGAAGGCGGAGTAGCATTGCTACCGAACAAGTTGTCCTTCCCCGACTCGAGTGTCCGCTCGGGTAAGCCAGTCTAGACACCAATCCCTATTAGGTTAAACTTAGAAGAACTAAAACTCAGAATCTGGATATCCCTATTAGATTCCGCTTTATTTGCATCATGTGCATTTGATTTAGCGGGATTCGGCACAGGGGCCGAGTCTATCTAGGATAGGTTTCCCTTTTATAATAACCAATATGTGCATCGTACATGCTCTTTGACATTTGATTGGAAGGCTATCTGATTGTTGACTGGCTTTTAGACAACTTTCAAATGCAAGAAATTATATTATCCTCAAATTTAGTGAATTATTTTGGAAAGAAAAATTTATTTTTAAAAGAAAGGCAAATTTTTAAAAATATAGTAATATAGTTTTACGGTTTTCATGATCTACGAGGGTTTGATTCTCACCCTTTAGTGAGATACGTAGAAAATTCTACCCGAGATACGACCCTATATTTTAAGAAAATATTTATTCACAAATTTATTGAAGGATATTTTTGAAAAAATAATATAAATAATAAATAAAATCAAATTAAAAAAATAATTATTCTCATGAATATTACTATCTTTATCTTATTTTTTTTCTTTTTTATCCTCAAAATTAATTTTAATACAAATCTTAATAGCTTGAGCCTTTAGGGGTTGTGGGCTGAATTTTTGTAAAGTAATAAAAAATGTAAACATATATTTAACAATACTGAACCTTTAGGGGTCGTGAGGTAGAAATTTTTTTACAATTTCATATGTAAAATAATTTATTTTTCTAAGTCATTTTATTTTATTTTATTTTCTTAAGTGTACTTAAGGGTATTTCCTCCCAAACACATAGTTAAAATAATCTAGAGGTCTATTATTGCAAAATTTTCAATAGTCAGTTTCAATAAGTGTTCTCCCTTAGAAAAAATATTGTCATTCATGTTTCTCTCACTCTATATTTTTGAATAAAATTATTCTTTGCATCTAAGTCCAATTTAGTGGTCATATTAACCTTCACGAGTCAAGTTAAAAAAAAAAGAATCATCAATTATTTTGTTAAGTTTTTT
>NW_025892991.1:0-14275 GCF_002878395.1 Capsicum annuum
GAAGGAAATATCAATGGCCTTGTTAGAATTAGAAGATGAATCAATAAGTATGGTTTATAAGGTAAAGGATTAGTTGACATAATATTTTAGAAGTGTGTCTAAGTTTTAAGTAAGGTGTTGCATTGCCTAAAGCCTAGTAAATTCTACCCCTGTCTATGATTCATAGGTTTATGATTCCAAGCTATGGAATTGTAGCAATATTGTAATCCGTTATTCAGATGTCTTGTTCAGATCTTGACCAAAATTCTTGGCTCCTTCAAATAGTTAGAACTCCCTAGGGGTGTGTTAAAGAAACCCTCCACTTGAGCATGAGTATCTAGTATGATTCATTTTGGATAGACAACAGTTCAGTTTAACAATCAGGCACATAGATTTCTATGGATTTCCATTTTTTTGAACTAGCCTAGTTTTGCTACCTGAAGTTTCATAAGTAAGGTAATTCCGAAATAGTTTTGCAATTGTGAATTCAGCTCAGTATATGTATCAGGCATCAGTTTCAGAATTCGGATATCTAGTCATGATTCAGTTCATAAATATTCACCAAACGATCTTCATTTTCCAAGTATTCCAGCTCAGACACTGTGATACCTATTATGTGATCTTAGCCTTGTTTTCTCATGATTTGTGCCTGCATAAACTATCACCTCACAGTCTATAAGTACGATCGCACCATGAGCACATCAAGTAAATTTTAAACCCTCAGCATGAGTCAGCTCTTCAAAAATAAGTAAAAAGGGCAAGTTAGCTCAGATTCAGACGAAGGTAATAGCCTTCCGTCATTCAGCCCCTCTCCAATCAAAGATTCAGTTAGATAGTTATTCTTTTCATGAGTATCTGCATTCATCGACGTATGACAAAGTTTATAAAGATATAGATTCAGTTTAATAAGTTATTTCAACTGTGTATCCTTAGTTTTCACTGTATTCTTAATCTAAAGAGCAACATTGGGGGACGAATGATCCCAAGGGGAAGATAATGTAATACCCCGCATTTCGGGCTAGAACGAAAACCATCTTTTCTACATGTAGATGTTCCAAAAACCATAAATCCTATGAAAATTTGGTATGTTAATCAATTATGTAGTGTGGGAACCTATTTGAGCATGAATTGAGATCATAGAGATCCCCTAACTCAAGGTTAAGTTGAAAGTTTTCCTATCGTTCGAGTTTTAGTGAGCGTCAAAAATTGAGTCAACTTCAATCGACCATAACTCGTTGTTTATTACTAACTGGGTGGCCTACTATATATCAAATGAAATCTCTTCGAATTATCTTTCCAAGGATATCAATTTTGCCTAAGTCCGATGTTAGAACAAAAATTTATGCCTATTTTACTCCAACATATCAGTCTGGAAAACTGAGTGACGACATTCGTGATAACTTATCACAAGTGTGACGACTTATCACAAATGTCGTCAGCCTTAGGTAGAATCCAGCCCCCAGTGACGACATTTCTAATAAGTTATCACAAGTGTGACGACTAATCACGAATGTTGTCAGCCTTAGGCAGAATCCAGCCCCCAGTGATGATATTTCTGATAAGTTATCACAAGTGTGACGACTTATCACGAATGTCGTCAGCCTTAGGCAGAAATCCATCAAATCCATCCCCTCCGTGATGACATTTTTGAAGACTTATCATAAGTCTGAAGGCCTATCACAAATGTCATCAGCCTTAGATTTTCAGCAACTGGGAAGCCGTTAGTAAGGGTATTTTGGTCTTTTTCCTTCACTTCCCATGACTTATAACCCTCAAGGAGTGTATTATCTTCTATTCACTTTAGTTAAACATCTCAAAATTCTCTGCACACCTTCAACCACAAGGTTAGAGTTTCAACATAAAAACCCAATTATCTAGAGATTCAACCGTGAGAATTCAATAATTCTTGCATACTTGAATTCCCTGTTAAGAGGGCTAAGAGGGACACCCAATAGTTCGTGAATAACCTTCTGGAATTTTTGAAGTCATCCAAAAGCTCCAAGTTTAAGGTATGTGGGTTTTGAACAAGAACACCCTTTCGTTCTTATGCCCAAAAGTTTTAGTTTCTCTTAAAGAATTTCGTATTTCCAAGATGAATTCATATTATTTTGCTAGATTTCAAGTTTATGAGATTATTGAATTGTTCAAGTCTTGAATTTTATGATTATATTATTTAATTATGATATAAATTGAGAGTTCATGACATAAATCGCACATTCCTATATTGATATCATATTTTCAAGAATTTCCAAGATTTGTTGTCATGAATTGAGCCTAATTGTGAAATTGTTAGTCTTTGAGAATGAATTATTAATACTTTTTAAAGTGTTTCAAGAAGAGTACATATATTCTATGTTATTGAGACTTTAAAGCTTATTCATGATAAGTCTATCAAGATTTCACGAAAGAAGTGAGTTTTGATCTTAAGTTAAGAAAGAAATCCACATTCTTGAGTTTGAAGTAAAGGGGATGTATTTTGGCTCCCATTATATATATATATATATATATATATATATATTGTTGAATTAATTTAAGGTGGATTTTCTAAAGTTCTGAGCGAAGTAAGGGAGTAGTATTTAGCATCGAGTTGGGCATGATTTTGAGATCTCATGCCCCAGAACTACGTGCCCCCGTAGGTTCTTGATATACCCCAAGTGGGTTAAGATAGTGATAACTAAATTTAAGGTTCTATCCGATGGAAAGGATAGAACAGCTCTCCCCAATGTGGGTAAGACGTTGGACTCTATGTAGCTCACATGGTTTATGTCGGTTAGAAGAAACTCCCAAAGTAGTCCCCCACTCTATCTAAGTTACAAGTATATGTATTTTGAAAGCTCACATGGTTTATGTCGGTTTATGAAGTGCAATGACTCACGTGATTTACATTACCTGTTTTCTTATTCATGATTATGATGGTTTTAATTCAAGCTATGTGACTCATCTATACTAGCATGCATGTTTTCTATAAGGATTTATGATATTGATTATTTAATTGCATACACCCCCATATACTCAGTACATTCCCAAAGTGTTGATCCACATGTACATCTATGTGCTACATTGTCTCATAATGTAGGTACAAGACTTAGAATACACATTCAGATTCAGCCAGCTCGCAGCTTCCAGTCAGCAGGTGATGAATCCTTTTGATTCAAGGGTTTGAGCCAGATAGACAACTTTATTTTCCTATTTCAGTTGTATTGAGTTGGGATAGTTGGGAGTCATGACCCAGCTATCTAAACTCAGTACTAGTAGAGGCTTCATAGACAGTCATTAGAGTTAATGTATTCAGTTTCAGTTTTATTTTGGAAAAAGCAGAGTTGTAATCTTGTAAATTTCAGATTTGTATTGATCAAGTTCAGAAAAGTTTTATGTTCTCGTTGATTTTATATAGATTTAAGTATTTTATTCAGTTGTTTATGAGTTATGCCAGTAGAAAGTTTAGCTTGGGGTCACTTATGACCCTAAGCACCGTGTGACGACTCGGGACCCAATTTTAGGGCATTACAGATCAATACTGAATCAAAACTAGCAGTATGCCAAGCCTCTACTACTAAAACTAGAGAGTCACTAGGACAGACGCCCAGCTAACTCGAACTGTCTGAAAAGAATACTAAATCTAATAAACTGATAAACTGCAAAATCTGAATGGATAGAATAAGTCCCCAAACTATGAGGACTCACCAACTGCTGAATGTAGATGGAGATGCTCTGCTGATACTGAGTACCTGTACCTACATTATGAGACAATGTAACACATAGATGTATATGTGGGTCAGTACTTTGAGGATGTACTGAGCATATGGGGGTGATATTCATAAGTAAAACATCATCTCATAATTATCATTTATAAAACAAAGCATTCTAAATGTAAATGACTCACGAAAGTTGGAATATCTAAAATGCTGAAATTAATAATCATGAGAAGCAAATCATGCTTTATAAATCTAGTGACTCATAACATCTAGTTCTAAAAGTTGTACTTGTATTCTCCCTTTATATCATACTGTCTAAGTGTAAAAAGGACTCACTCTAGATCTGAAATCTAAAAGATGAAAACTATAGCTAATATTTTTCTGTAAAGCATAATCTGAGTAAAACTTGTGAGCCTTAACACTTATTTTTCTGAAATATTTTCTGTTACTCTTTCTGTTCTAGAATCTGTAGTCTGTAAGCTTTAGAACTTTTAAGGCAAAACACTTTATCTGAAGGGAGATACTTTAAAACTATTCTAAAAATCTTTCAAAGATTTAGGGAAAAATATTTTATCGTAAGGGAGGTTCTCTTAACCGACATAAACCATGCGAGCTACATAGAGTCCATCGTCTCATCCTCCTAAGAAAGAAACCTCACGTTGGGGAGAGGTGTCATACTTTTGCCTCGGAGTATAACCTTAACTAAAGTGATCACAACTCTACCCAATATGGGCACTCAAATCTCAATCCTACGGAGGAACATAGTTTTGGGGCATGAGACCTTGGAATCATACCCGACTCGGTGCTAAATACTACTCCCTTTAATTAGCTACACTTATCTCATGGAAATCCACTTTAAAACTCGCATAAGGGTTAATTATGAAACCAATTATGCATTTATCTGAATAAATCTGTAAATGAAGTTATATTGCTTCCTGAAATTTGTGAGAAATCTGTAAAGTGGATTCCAAAACTCATCTGAGGATCAAAAGATCAAAACTTTATTGCAAATATGATATAATCAGCTCATAAGATACTTAAAGCATCGCTTTTCTCAAAATCTCAACATATAAACTTGGGGTTGAAAAACCCATGTATCAAACTCATGTCAAAATATCATAATAATCATGACTGATAATAAAGACAATGATAAATCATCTAAAATCTGGAAAATTTCTGCAATAAGCTTGAAAATATGAAAGTAAATATGTAATTCAATTCATAATTCACTTGAATTCTCATAATCTTGCAAATAGAAATATTGGGTATGAACCCTAATTCAAATCTCATGTAATTTCAGTCAAAATCATGTAAATATGTAATTGAAAACTAAGTTTGGGCACAAGGATGAAAGGTGTATCCTTGGTCATAACCCCACATACCTTAATTTGATGCTTAGATGAAGAAACCTTGAATATTAGATTCCTAATGAGTTCTTGATGATGGATTCTTGATTATCTTGCTTTGAAAATCCTCAATTTGAAACTTTCTTGAAAAATCTATGTAGGATTTTGAGTTTTCTTTGAGAGAAAGCTTTGATAGCTTAGGGTTTTTATTTTGAAAGAAAGTGGATGAAGTAAGCATATAATGCCTTGGAATATGTTAAATCTTATGTTTTGGACGGATTGGGGGCATGGGGATTTACCAAAATACCCCTTTTAAACGTAAGTCGGAACTGGAAAAAATGAAAATTTTGTGAAATGGGTGGCCACCGCGACGTGCCACAATCGCGGTGGCTCACTGGAAAAAGGACGAGTGAAAAATGGGCTCCCTCCACAACGCGCCACCATTGCGGAGCCCTTATTGTTTTTCATTTCGACCACTAGCGCAATGCGCCAATATCGTAGAGTGATACTGGAAATTGCCAAACGGGAAATTGGGCCTCTCCACAATGCGCCAAAATCATAGAGTCTCACTGGAAATTGACAACTATGATTTTACTCTTCTCCGCGACGCGCTAAGGGCCAAAATTATGGTGTTTTATGACTGGAACTTAAAATAGCCATAACTCCTTCATCGAGTGTCGGATTCAGGCAAATTTGGTATAGATGGAAAGCTTATTCAATTTCCCACACCATGGAAAGTTTAATTATTAAAAATTCCACATATAATAAATATTATTCATTTTGGAAGCTATCCCTTAACATTTTAGGGACGAATTCAAGCTAGAAAAAAGTACGGAGTATTACAATTATGCTATAAATAATTTAAATTATATTGTACAGTAAAAAATTATAGTGTTGTGCTGTGTATGTATACAAATGACTATGTAAAAATATTAAAATAATAATAAACTGATAAAAAATCTTAAATTTACTAAATTAAAGATGATTATCAATAAATTATGTGAAATTAAAATATAACAATAAATGAGTAAAAATTCTAAAATAATGATGATTATAAACAATTTATTAACAATAGCAAAAAATATGTGAAAAATTGCATATTGTGCCATTTTACAATCATAAAGCCTAAAAGTGTTAATTTTATGTTTGGTGAACCAAAATTGGGTGTCAACAATGTTGGCAATTGAGAATTGACGCAATTCATTATTACGTACATTAATTCAACAATCCGTTGTTGCGAGTCAATTTAATAAAATTATTTCATATAATATCGACAAATTAAGAATCGACGCAGTTCATTAATACGTACATTCATTCGACAATCCGTTGTGGCGAGTTAATTTTATAACGTTATTTCATATAATGTCGACAAATCGAGAATCGACGCAGTTCATTATTACGTACATTAATTCAACAATCCGTTGTTGCGAGTTAATTTAATAAAGTTATTTCATTTAATATCGACAAATTGAGAATCGACACAATTCATTATTACGTACATTCATTCAAAAATCCCTTGTTACTAGTCAATTTAATGAAGTTATTTCATATAATATTGACAATTGAGAATCGACGAAATTTATTATTACATACATTAATTCAACAATCCATTGTTGCTATTCAATTTAATAAAGTTATTTAATATAATATCGACAAATTGAGAATTGATGCAATTCATTATTACGTCCATTCATTCGACAATCCATTGTGATGAGTTAATTTTATAAAGTTATTTCATATAATGGTGAAAAATTGAGAATCGACGCAATTCATTATTATTTACATTCATTCGACAATCCATTGTCATGAGTTAATTTAATAAAGTTATTGCATAAAATATGGAGAAATTGAGAATCGACACAATTCATTATTACGTCCATTCATTTGACAATCCATTGTTGCTATTCAATTAATAAAGTTATTTAATATAATGTTGACAATTGAGAATTGGCGAAATTCATTATTATGTAAATTAATTAAAAAGTCCATTGTTGCTATTCAATTTAATAAAGTTATTTCATATAATGGTGAAAATTTGAGAATCGACGCAATTCATTATTACGTACATTAATTCAACAATCTATTGTTGCAGGTCAATTTAATAAAGTTATTTCATATAATGTCGACAAATTGAGAATCGACACAATTCATTATTACGTACATTCATTCAACAATCTCTTGTTGCTGGTCAGTTTTATAAAGTCTTATTGATATAATGTTGATATAATGTTGACAAAGTACTAATAAACTCAATTCATGACGTAGATTCATTTAACGATTCCTTATCATGTAAATTTGATACATTCATTCTAAAATTTTATGTCACGTAATTGGTCAAACGGACGCGCTCACTGATGGTTACATTATTATGCCGCATGCATTGTGTTGAAAGTTCTGGTAGAAAATACGGTCAAACAGCTTGTGCATATTCCTTACGTCGCGTGTTCAACACTCCCCGACGCATGCTATTTTGATTTTTTATTTTTGTATGATGTTTTGATTATTTTTTTGTGTGTATGAGCAATAATGACAACCCTTGTAACTACAATTTTCTAGATCACCTCTAGAATACAAACCATCACAATCTAGCTATCTCAACCATTCCCTTTCCCTTCCTCGTATTACAATCAACAATCCACTCCACAATACACAACAAACACACAACCGAAACCTAGTTACAATTAACAATGTCATCCATAATACACAGCAAACACTCAACCAAAACCCTGTTCTCCTGCCCCCACCCCCAAAGAAAATGACAACTTTCATTCAAGTACGCAGCTACCCTACCGATTACCGGCCAGAATTTAGTATTACATTGACCAGATCATACATGAATCTTGATAGAGTGGTAATTTTTGATTATTTGTTCAATCAGGTTTCTACATTTCTTTGTTATTTTAATTTAATTTTTGTTATCTTTCAAATTCGAGTAATTCGTCCATCTTTTCCCCCCTTTTTAGTGGATACCACAAGAGGTTAGTCGATATTTCCCTAGCGACCTGACGCCTGTTGACACCCAATTTTTACTCTCCGTTCCTAAAATTAACGTCTTCAGGCTTCTTGATCATTAAAGGATACAAAATATAATTTTTTTCATCTTTTTTATAATTGTTGACAAATTATTGATAATCATCCTTACTTTAGGATTTTTATCAATTTATTATCGTATTTTTACTTTTCATAATTTATTAATAATCCTCCTTATAATAGAATTTCTATCAATTCATTATTTTTTTTTAACATTTTACAATTATCTGCACACGTACACGACATGACATCACATTTTTATAATATTTTTCATATCAAATTACATTTTTTAATATTTTCAACAGTTTTTACATTTTTCATAATTACAAATCAATACCTACATTTTGTATATTTTTACGGTCCGCAAATGCCAAGTCGGATCAATTATTTTTACACAGTATAATAATTCAATATCTTGTCGCATCTCGAAAATTCTCTTGCATACATCTAAGACAAGAACAAAGCCAATCCCATTGTTTCAAGTGCATTGTGTGGTGAGCTTTACACTAGTTCATTGCATTGCATTGTTGATCCAGAACTTTGCCTGAATGTCTGTTGAGGCAAAATTCTGAGTTACACTTAGTTTGGGAAAGGATTGTAGGCCTTTCTTGACTAGATTGTGCCTTCCACAACCTACCAAATGACATCAATCCCTAGTATTTCCCCCTTTAATCCTGGAACCTTTTCTTTGGAATAACCATATTTGAGCCTATACCTTTTAAACTCTTACATGCACTATCCCTCTTTGGCCCACCTCCTTGAGCGCACTAAGTACTTGCAAGTTTCAAATGAAGATTCAAGATCAAAGTAGCAAAAGTCAAAGGACATATATCCCTAGAAGAACAAAAAGAAAATACGACTTCAAAGAAAGAAAAAGCAAGAACCCCCACAAAGAAAAAAAAGGTAACTCTGATAAAGATGGGGAATCATCATCCCCCAAAGAGAAAAAAAAGGGAAGGAAAATATATCGAAAAGGGTAAAAACTCCAACACAAGATTCAAAAGAAGTCGAAACAAATACAAAACAAGGGGCAAAGAAGCACAATAAAGAAGATCAAGCGTCAAAGAGCAATAAATGTCAAAAGCACGAACTCATTGAGGAATTAGTCACTTTTATCCCAAATGTCATCCTACCCGACCCCAAGCCTACATTACAATCCAATAACAAGTCCTACAAGATCCTACTCTAAGTTTTCTCACATTAGTGGATATTTACATGAAGGCCAAGCCTATGATACCACAATTACATTCATTGAACTTCTTTCTGAGTGTGAGCGTATATCTCTAGACATATCCGAATTCAAGAGAAAAATAATCCCAAATAGGTGTGAGAACGAAACATTCTTTCTGGAGAGGGCACTTGAAACATGGGAACAAGCACAATTCAAAATCTTTGTTTGAAGCAAGATGAACAAATCTTGTCGATACTTAGGTATGTCTGAGGGACCACTCGAAGCTATAGAAGTTACCCTGAAGTCGATCTCGGTTAGCTAAAAAAGGGATAGGGGGATTCTTATACACACTACTAATTGTTGGTACCAACTGTAGTCAAGACACAATTATATCTTTTCATTGTTCAACATTTCTTACAAAGAAGATACAAAACAATCTTTTGTATTTTCACCTTTCTGCATTCTTACAAAGAAAACACAAATAATGTTCTGCATTTTTACCTTTCAGCATTTCTTACAAATAAAACACAAAGCAATCTTCCGTATTTTCATCTTTCAACACATTTTTACAATGAAAAAAATCTTTCCTTTCAAACAATGCCTTCACATACATGCATCACACTTTACAGGCAAGACGCCTATCTCCAAATACCAACAATTGACCTTTCTCTTTAAGATACAGCCTTCAAACACACACATTTTTCTTTTCAAATGGGTGTTCTCAGAAGCTTTTTAGATTTTCATAGACCCGCCAGTCGAGTGGCTATTGCTTTTCAAAGCCCCGCCAGTCGAGAGGCTTTTTACATTTTCATAGCCCCGCCAGTCGAGTGGCTATTACTTTTCAAAGCCCCGCTAGTCGAGAGGATTTTACATTTTCATAGCCCCGCTAGTCGAGTGGCTATTACCTTTCAAAGCCCCGCCAGTCGAAAGGCTTTTACATTTTTATAGCCCCGCCAGTCAAGTGGCTATTACTTTTCAAAACCCCGACAGTCGAGAGGCTATTACCTTTCAAAGCCCTGCCAGTCGAAAGGCTTTTACATTTTCATAGCCCCTCCAGTTGAGTGGTTATTACCTTTCAAAGCCCCACCAGTCAATAGACTTTTACATTTTTATAGCTCCGTCAGTCGAGTGGCTATTACCTTTCAAAGCCCCGCCAGTCGAGAGGATATTACATTTTCATAGCCCCGCCAGTCGAGTGGCTATTACCTTTCAAAGCCCCGCCAGTCGAGAGGCTTTTACATTTTCATAGCCCTACCAGTCGAGTGGCTATTACCTTTCAAAACTCTGCCAATCAAGAGGCTTTTACATTTTCATAGCCCCGTCAGTCGAGTGGCTATTACCTTTCAAAGCCCCACCAGTCGAGAGGCTTTTACATTTTCAAAGCCCCACCAATCGAGTGGCTATTACCTTTCAAAGCCCCGCCAGTCGAGAGGCTTTTACATTTTCATAGCCCTGCCAGTCGAGTGGTTATTACTTCTTAAAGCCCCGCCAGTCGAGAGGCTTTTACATTTTCATAGCCCCGCCATTCGAGTGGCTATTACCTTTCTAAGCCCCGCCAGTCGAGAGGATTTTACATTTTTATAGCCCCGCCAGTCGAGTGGTTATCACCTTTCAACAGCCCCGCAGTCAAAAGGATTTTTACATTCTCATAGCCCCACCAGTCGAGAGGTTGTTACCTTTCAAAGCCCCACTAGTCAAGAGTCTTTTACATTTTTATAGCCCCGCCAGTCGAGAGGCTATTACCTTCCATCTGTTCCACTAATCGCAATGCCATTACCTCATCGGTTGATGACCTTAGTCTTTATAGACAATTAAGGACAACCATCACACAGTCTTCGTAGACAATCGAAGATGACAATTAGCATCCGTCTCCACAGACAATTAAAGATGTCATCAAGTCTTCGTAGATAATCGAAGACATCATCATTCATCACAGTCTCCATAAATAATAGGAGACAACAATCAACATCCGTCTCCACGGACAATTAGAGACATCATGCATCAAGTCTTCGTAGACAATCGAAGACATCATCATTTATCACAGTCTCCATAAACAATCAGAGAAAACAATCAACATGGCCTCCATAGAAAATTAGAGGTGTCATTCATCAAGTCTTCGTATACAATCGAAGACATCATCATTCAACATCAGTATCTATAGACAATTGAAGATGTCATGCATTAAGTCTTCATAGACAATCAAAGACATCTTTCATTCATTAACATCAATCTTCGGAAACAATCGAAGACACCAGTCATTCATCCTCAAGTCCCCGTAGACAATCGAAGACATCATACATGTTTCCAACAAAGAGTACAATTTAGAACAACAACACTTTTTTTTCAAATCCCACATCATACACTGGGGAAAATTTTGAGAATCGCCCCAAAATTTTCTATTTTCTCATTTCGAACTACATTGACCTGATTCTCATAACACTCGAGATATGTAGGAAGCTCTATGCAGAGTTCAGTCATTATAACCCCACAATCATTATTTCTCCCCAGCAGATACATAATCTTACATCCCCAACATCTAACAACGATACTGGGCAATTTCAAAGGGAGCATCGGGAATATGTGAATACTTTTGTTCCCACATAGTCCTCCTCTAAATAATCATTTCATATGATCATTTGCCCCTAATAACAAGGCAAGAGACAATCTGCCTATTCTTTTGAACTACACTCTACCTGATCCTCATTAACTTGAGGTATGTAGGCAACTCTAAATTAGAGTTCGATCAAATTTTTCTATAAAAAAAATTATTTTTTGTCGAGTAAAATTGGCTACACGTCAACGTATTCGTTTGAAGACTTCTACATCGTCCTCAAACAAAAAGGGGCAACTGTTGACACCCAATTTTTACTCTCCGTTCCTAAAATTAACGTCTTCAGGCTTCTTGATCATTAAAGGGTACAAAATATAATTTTTTTCATCTTTTTTATAATTGTTGACAAATTATTGATAATCATCCTTACTTTAGGATTTTTTATCAATTTATAGTCGTATTTTTACTTTTCATAATTTATTAATAATCCTCCTTATAATAGGATTTCTATCAATTCATTATTTTTTTAACATTCTACAATTATCTTCACACGTACACGACATGACATCACATTTTTATAATATTTTTCATATTAAATTATATTTTTTAATATTTTCAACACTCTTTACATTTTTCATAATTACAAATCAATACCTGCATTTTGTATATTTTTACGGTCCGTAAATGCCAAGTCGGATCAATTATTTTTACACAATATAATAATTCAATGTCTTGTCGCATTCGACAATGACCACACAATAATGTCTTGTCACATCCGACAATGACTACACAATAATGTCTTGTCACATCCGACAATGACTACACATAATGTCTTGTCACATCTGACAATGACAACCCAATTACACTATCCTTTAGACAATAATTTTATCTATTGGTTAAAAAGATGAAAATCCTTTGGTCAATACCTTAAGGACCAAAGGATGTGCTATTATATAAAGAAGGGACATCTCTTTATCCATTGGACAATAAGAGGTGCCCAATTTCATTATAAATAGGAGTGATGGGAAGTCATTTCCACACACATTTTTATTTTTCCTCTCTCTCAAAAAATCCACACATATTTTTCACCTCTTTCTCCTCTCCCTCAAACACAAAATTTGTTCATATTTTTCTTTTTCTCAAAAACACATACATATACTTAAAATAAATATTCCAGCCGATGAAATTATCTTTCCGTTAGATATTTGAGGCCATCCCATGACAAAAGATGAATTTTATTTTGTCAAATTCATTATTTTATATCAAAAGTCAACACATGGCCAATGACATTATCTCTCCGTCGAAGACTTGAGGCCACCCCATAACAAAAGATAGATTTTTATTTCTCAAAGTTTACTTATTTACATAAAAAATAATTGCTTGGCCGATGAATATATCTTTTCGTCGGATTTTCGAGGTCTCCCCAAATAAAAGATGGACATTACGTATTCAAATACGTAATAAAAATAAATAAACATGGGTAATGACAAAACTTTTATAACACCACGACACCACAAAAGGTTTTATGATTCGTATCTTGGCAAGGCAATTTAGGACGGCCGATTAGTCGAGCAACCACTTCGTAGCCATGGCGACTCTAAAACTTAATCCAAGCCCATTTTATAACAAGACACTATTTTTATATGTACATCTATATGTACATGTGTGTGCACATAATTTCACTTACTTTAATGATTATTTCTTCATTACTTTATCAAGCACTTATACATAATTCTCGAGCTTTATGTTTGTAGTTTATTTCTCGTTTGTATAGTTGTACATATCAAATATAGTGAAAACTTTACCTTTTGGGGTGTTGGGCTGGAGAATTCTTTATCTATATAATACACGTTTAGGCAAAACTTAGGCCTTTAATATTTAGATAAAAGAATTAAGTTGATCAAGTAATTTACATATTATGTTGTCTTTTCTTCTCAAATAAATCTTTACTTTTCTCCGTAACTTTAATCAAATAAAAATATTACTTGTAAATGCTCTTCCTTTTCATGGCACATCAAAATACATTTCTTTTCATATGTCACAAAATACTTTCTTTTTCACATGTAATTTATACATTTTTATACATATCTTTTACATATTTCTTTTCATACATCACAAAATACTTCCTTTTTCACATGTAATTTATACATTTTTATACATATCTTTTACATGTTTCTATAACAATAGATCTTACTTGTATATTTAATATACATATACTTTTACATAGTCTTACATTTGTATTTTTTCAAAAGAATTATTTTATACTTAATACACATACACTTTTACATTATTTTAAATATTTATACCTCCTCCCTCATTGATAAGTTTAGTCTAGCCGGGTACCACATTTGTGGATCCTGAAGGGTACCTAACCCTTTCCCTTCGGGATAATTTGAACCCTTACCTAGAATCTCAAATGTTTTTTCACAGACTAAAAACATCAATCATACGTGTTTATGAATAAACAGGTTTCCTTATTTTCCTTAAAAATTAGGTGACGACT
>NW_025892992.1:0-4963 GCF_002878395.1 Capsicum annuum
TCTAACAATGGATCAGGAGTATAGGGTACTCAGTCCTAGAGGATTATAGCTCAACCTTTTCGGTCTTACCCGTGCTGTGAAAAGTGTGGTAGAGATCATCTAGGACAGTGTTAACTTAGTAATCTTCTATGCTATGCCTGCGGCTAGCTAGGTCATATTAAGAAGAACTGCCCTATGGCAAGAGGAAATTTTGAAGGTTCTAAGTCTCTAACAAACTCCGCAGCTCCACCACCCAAGTGTACTACTTTAACAACTAGAGGGGGTCGCAATCGGTTATATGCCTTGTCGAACCACCAGGATGCAAAGGCTTCACCAGATATTGTTATGGGTACGTTGAAAATTTTCTCTCGTGATGTGTATGTGTTACTTGATCCCAGGTCTACCTTGCCTTATGTGACCCCTTATGTGGCGGTTAGTTTTGGCTTTGAGCCTAAAAATATCTAGAAACCCTTCTGTGTTTCCACTCCTGTTGGAGACTTTATTGTGGCTAGGAAGGTGTATAAAAATTGTATTGTGTCTGTATGTCATCATGATACTGTGGTAGATTTTTTGGAGATTTATATGATTGACTTTGATTCTATTTTAGGAAGGGATTGACTCCATTATTGTTATGCCGTAGTAGACTATTGTCACGACCCGAACTAGGGCCTGGCCATGATGGACATCCCGGACAATGAAGGCCCGGAACACCCTTCTTAATTTGGTAATCATGCACAACATTCATATAATAAAAGAGGATGCGGAAACATAATCTGCTACAAAAACATGGCCAATTCTAATTTCAACATACGTATGGAAAATGTAAATCAACTGCATCTAAATAACATCTGACTCAGTCTACAAAATCTCTACTACATAAAAATCTGTCAACTTTCTGAAACTGGGACAAGGCCCCCAGTGGACCTAAACCAAAATAAATAACATAATCTGAAAGACACAGGCCTTCTAGAATTAAGGTCTCACCAACTGCACACTTCACTACTGTCTGAAAACTTTACTGTTTAGCAAGACCTCTAAACTGAGTTTAGACCCTGGGAGGTAGGGGGTCAATACCAATGTACTTGTACACAGAGTAAACCCAAAATAATAATTTATATTCAACATATATGAGAGTAATTTAAAACAATTCATAAACATATCATATGGTAAGAAATCACATGGGCATTTTTGAAAGACTCTATAAAATCATCTGAACTCTGAGACATTCTTTGTTTTACTTTTGTGCTAGGTAGTATACCCTACAAATATGAAATTATACGGGATATATAGAAGCTTCCATTAACTTGGTAGCCAAGCCCCCAACCCAAGTGTGCCGCAAGGGTCGGAGTCTCTAAATCTACTACGCCATACGACCGTCGCCAGCGTACAATAATAATCTACCCGTATTGGCAAATACTGTTTCAGGCTTAGAGTTATTTGAACTCAAGCCCTCTTTGAGTAACCACCTAACCCTCTTTAAGCCCATTTTTAATTCTTTTAAAATTATGCATCTTCTGAAAACATACTTTGAAATCTCTTATCTGTTATGGCATACATACATATGGTATCGTCATACCATTGACTTGAAAGTCACATCTCTAAGCCATTAATAACATATTATAATCTCTATTTTCAAAACATAAGTTTGGGACCACCATATCAATAAATCAATTCAAAGAAACTCTTTCTCAAACGTCATGTAAACACATAGAAGGAACTCTCTTTGTCAAGCATTTCAATAATACAAGGTGGTCATGTCAAATTTCTCAATCATATGCAACTCTTTCTCATTTAAAACAAGGATGTAATTATATCAAGAAGCTCCCTCTCATCATCTCTAAATCATGCTCAGAAACTAGGGTATTGAGAAAACTAATTTCAAACCATAAATTATGCATTTCAAATCATTCACAATAAGATCATAAACTTAAATTTATCACAAGAGAGGGACTTCATAATCTGTGCTCTCAAATAAATCTTAAATTTCAATTTCATACATATACATATACTAATCAGTTTGAGGGGATGAGGCCTAAAGTACAAAACAACAATATCAATAACATGCACAAAGAATAATAAAAATCATGGATTTCAAAGCCCTTTAACAAATTCATGCTTTATAATCTTTAAATCATAATTGAGTATTTTCAACAAGCCTATGTATTTTTAGGATAAACCCCACATACCTCAAATAGGAAATTAGAGACTGATTCTTGAAACCTACGGTTTGGGGATTCCAAATCTTTAATCAATTTCGAAAACCCACAGTTAAATCTTGAGATTCTTGGAAGAGGTTTTGGGATGCTTATGGTTTTTGCTTTGTAGAGAATGAAGATTTGGGCATAAAGTTCTTTTGTTATGCCATTGATTGTATGTTTATAGATGGATTGGGAGTGGGGTAATTTCCCAAAATACCCCCTTTTAACCCTTAACGCAACTGGAAAAATATAACTGGGAGTCCGATTTAATGGGCCACCATGATGCGCTACTATCGCGGTGGCTCACTGGAAATTGACAAATGGGATTCTTTGGGTCATTGCGACGTGGATCCATTGCGTTGTCCCACTGGTTAGGACCTGGAACTTCAGCGCAACGCACCGCAATCACGCTAGGCTACTGGAATTTGACAATTTCTAAATAGACCCCCTCCGCGACGTGCCAAGCACTAAAATGATAGTTTTTGTTCTAGTCCGAAATGCGGGGTGTTACAAGTATTACCTTCAGCTAAATCTAAGTTTTCATAGAAGAGGTAAGGGTACTTGGCTCGCATATCTGCTTCTGCTTCCCAAGTTGCACCCTCAATAGACTGATTCTGCCAAAGAATTTTGACCAAGGGAACTTCTTTGTTCCTTAGTCTGCCGACCTGATGATCTAAAATATCAACTGGAATCTCTTCATATGAAAGGTTTTTCTGAATATCTGAGATTTCTAAAGGACCTACAATGGTAGAGTCACCGATGCACTTCTTAAGAATAGAGACATGAAATATACGATGAACGGCTTTTAAGTCAGTGGGCAAATCAAGCTCATAAGCTACTTTCCCAACACGACTCGTAATTCTGTAAGGGACAACATACTGGGGGCTAAGCTTTCCCTTTTTAACAAATCTCTTCACCCCTTTCGTGGGTGAAATCTTCAAATACACTTAATCACCAACCTCAAACTCGATCTCCCATCTTCTTGCATCTGCATAAGATTTTTTACGACTCTGGGCTGTTTTCAATCTTTCCCAAATTAACTTAACTTTATCCATAGCTTCAAATACTACATTGGGACCAAGCAAAGAGGCCTCACCTACTTCAAACAAACCTATGGGTGATCTATATCTCCTCCCATATAGGGCCTCAAATGGGGCCATCTGTATGCCAAAATAGTAATTGTTATTATAAGCAAATTCAATCAATGGAAAATGCTCATCCTAACTACCTTCGAAATTAAGAGCACATGCCCTCAAAATATCTTCTAGAGTTTGGATGGTCTTCTCTGCTTGACCATCTGTCTGAGGGTGAAGCGCAGAACTAAGATGGACTTGGGTACCAAGACCCTTCTAAAAAGTTCTCCAAAATTGGGAAGTAAACTGAGTACCCCTATTTGAGATGATAGACAAGGAAACTCCATACAACCTAACTAACTCTCGGATATACAACTTAGCATAATCCTCAGTTGTATAGGACATATGAACTAGCAAGAAATGTGTTGACTTAGTCAATCTATCTACAATAACCCAAATAGAATTATGCTGACGACGCAAATGGGGTAAACCAGTCTAAAAGTCCATATTCTCCTCTTCCCACTTCCAAGTAGTGATACCAAACTCTTGAAACGTACCATTAGGCCTTTGGTGTTCTAACTTAACCTGTTGAAAAGTTGCACACTTTACTATGAACTTTGCTATATCTTTCTTCATACCACTCCACCAATAGATTTCCTACAAGTTGCGGTACATCTTGGTAGAACCTGGATGGATAGAATAAAGCACCATGCCCTTCCTCCATAATTCTTTGTCTCAACTCATCAACATATGGAACAAACAATCTACTTTGATATCTCAATACTTAATCTCCCCCTTGGGAGAAAACTTATACCTTTTGGTCTCTTAATGACTCCTTTAGTTTGACCAAACTAGAATCCATGTCTTGCTTCTTCTTCACTTCTGAGACTAGGGAAGATTCGAAACTACTATGAACCAAACATCCCCTTAAGATAAATAAACTAACCTAAGACCCAATCTAGACAATCAATGAACTTCTCAAGCTAACTCTTTCTTATCATTCTCCACATGAGCAACATTGCCTATAGACAATCTACTACGCGTCTGCCACTACATTGGCTTGCCCAGATAGTACAACATACTCATATCATAATCCTTTAACAACGCGAACCACCTTCTCTGATAGAGATTCAAATCCGTCTAAGTAAGCACATATTATAAGCTTTTGTGGTCCATGAATACATCAACATAAACACCATAAAGATAGTGTCTCTAGATTTTCAATGCAAACACCACATCAGCTAATTCAAGATCATGGGTTGGATAATTATTTTCATGAGGATTCAACTGTATAGAGGCATAGGCTATGACCTTACCTCTCTACATCAACAAATAACTCAAACTAACTGTAGAGGCATCACAATACACCACAAAATTGTCTGTACCGTCGGGTAACACTAGAACTGGGGCTGAAGTGAGTCGAGTGTTCAACTCCTAAAAAATATTCTCGCAGGAATCTAACCATAGGAACTTAACTTTCTTTTAGGTCCATCTAGATATAGGAGATGCAATAGACGAGAAACCTTCAACAAAATGATGGTAATAATAAGCTAAACCCAAGAAACTTCTAATGTATAACAGAGAGATAGATATAGGCCAATTTCTTACGGATTATGTCTTTAGGGGATCCACTCTAATACTATCAACAGAGACAATATGATCGAGAAAGGCTACTGATCTTAGCCAAAATTCACACTTGCTAAATTTGGCGGA
>NW_025892993.1:0-3613 GCF_002878395.1 Capsicum annuum
TAGTAGAAGAACCAAATTTCAATGAGAATATTTTTCCATATTTTTGGGAAAGTTTCCAAAAATAGAGATGAGGGGTTAAACTATCAAACTGATGCAAATTTCCAATGAATGGGAGTCCTATAGGACCTGGTGGAAGATTGTTTTTTCCATTCTTTCTTGCATTAAGAAGAAGAAAAATAAGAAAAGCAGAAAGGGCAAGAAAAAGTAGAAAGAGGATCATTTTGTTGTTCAAATGCACATAATAATACTAGTAACTTGAAAATGTCCTCTATAAATAAAATAATGGAGCTTGGGTTAAACTTTTCCTTTTTTTTTTAAATAACTTTTGCTTAAAGATAATATAAAAGAATTTTAGACTAAAGTTTACCCAACATATAGTAATTACACATTTTTGGGTGCATAAAGTAATTATACACTATTGTTCAATCTCTTTGATAATTTCATTAAATGCATGTCGGATCTTTTAAAAGTAGTGTATTCTCAAAGGATTCGAGACAAATGCACTAATATTTTTAAAGAATTTAACAACTTAAATTATACATATCAAGAGGAATCATATACTTCAAAAATAAGATAAACGACTGACTATAATATGTTATATATATTGAACTGATAATATAAATATCTCAAAGGCGGACCTACGCATACTTTTGAGGTGTTTCGGCACCCATTAAATTTGACGTGAAATAAATATAATTACATAAAAATATACAAAAATAGATATAAGTAATATAAAAACACCCACTAAAATAAGAAATTGGTTGGATGTATTGACATTTAGGTTGATTTTAAGACTCTCCATTGCTATGTGCGTTCCGAATTTAAACCCGGTTGAGGTAATTTTTTTTTTAATAATAAACATTCATAACCCTTAAATCCTGATCCAACACTGCTATCGATGATTTGTCCTTCCTCGTGTGTGCAATTTACTACTCCACTATATTAAAATATTAATATTGTTATGTGTAACACTAGGGGATAATGGGATATTATATTTGAGGACTCATCTATCAATGACCAAATCCTTTGGTAATAAAGTCCAGTTAATAATTGAAGAAAGTTTGATTTTTTTGCGCAAATCAAGACTTCAACTTTAGTAATTATTCATTATTTCATTTATCTATTTAAATTATTATATTTTAACGATTTTCATACTTTAATTATTATTCCTTTTATATTCACACACACTTCAATGTTGAATTGACGTACATATGCCTATTGTTGATTGGAAACAACAATTCGGCCATGTAGTATGTTGATGTATGTTTTAACTTTTAATACAAAAGAAGAAAGAATTGCTGAGATTTGAAATTTGCTAAAAAATGATAGTAATTAAGCTTGTTTTCAATCACGATTTCTTCCGTCTAATAATAGTTGTCTATAATTAATTTAACATACATGTTATGAAGTAATAAATAATATAAATAATTTTACTATATCACCCTCTGAATATAATAAAATTTATGCCTTAAAAAATGCATTGAGTGATGAATACTTGGTATTTAATAGCAAGGGTAAAATAGGTAAAAATAAGTAAATTATCTATTGATTTTTCAAACTGAACAAGTAATATTGGACATCTAAAAATAATATAGTGAATAACTATTAACGGATGGAGAAAGTAACTCTTAATATCTATTTTACTAATTTGATTAATCGCATTCATTTAAAATAGATTTAAAACAAATAAGTTATTCTTTTTGTAACAGAGCGCAAATCACTATTCCATTTCCATTAAAAAATATATATGTAACACTTTTTGTTTGTCAATACTTAGTGGTTAAAAGACTAATTATTTTCAAGAGCGAAGCTAACTTTCGAGATATGAATTTAGCTAAACTTATTAACTTTGAATTTAATTTTATATTTATTTTAAAAACTTCATCTAATATATATAAAATATAATTTAAAATTTAATAACTTAAAAAAATAAAATTTTAAATTCATAAATTTCAAAACCTCAACCCGTTTCTAATGCTTATAGTGAAGTTATTATAAAAGAAAGGAGGAAAGAGCAGATAAAGATAAAAGATAATGTGGGAACATATAGGGAGAAATTATTTAGTTACTCAAGACCACTAATACTAGTAGATCAGAGTAGACTAGACAACAAGCTCAAAATTATTTAAATGGTCTTCTATATATTTGAAAAACTGTACTCCCTCTATTCAGAATTAGTTGCAACTTTTGACTTAATACAATTATTAAAAAAATATTAATATAATGATTTTATATAATTTTTATTAATTTATTTTTTATAATATATATTAAAAAATAATTTGAAGAACTAACAATGATAAGAATAAAATATATTTTTTTATTTTTTTTAATATATTAAAAAATACATGTAAAAATAAAAATTTAAATAAAATAATTGATAACTAATTCTAAAGGGAGTATCAGACATATCAGGAAGGCCTTTTATTTTCCAAAGCCGCCTTGAGGCAGCGGGGGTTTGGCTTGGACCCTATCAATAGAAGATTTGTATGGGATTTAAACATAGATCTCATAATTCAGTCATTAAGAACTTAAATTATTTACAGATCCCAATCAAATATGCTTTAAATAGCTCAATTTTTTAAGTTTCATTACTAAATTATTAAATTTGTAAGTTTTTTTTATTTGAACTATCAACAACTAGTTATCATAACACTTCTCAACTATTAATTGCTACTTTTCTTACATAAGAGTTCAAGTATGAAACTCAGGAACTGTTAATTGTTAGTAGTTTGATCAGATACAAAAATCACACAATTAACAGTTTAAATATAAAATTCAAAATAACAAATTGTGTTTTTCACCAATTTAATACTTTAATTTTAGTATTCCTATTTTATCTCTCACCGCCACTCATTTGAATGAAAAACACGTGTAAACTCTTACCATCACTTATTTAAAAGAAGATTGTTAGTACTTCACATATAATTGGCTTAAATGTAATTTTTTTTTTTAATTTTATAAACTTCATGTTTAGTCAAGCATCATCATATATAAAATGAGATTATCTTGAACTTTTTTCTTCCTTCAAGCCTTCTTCTATTTTATTTCAATGAACTTTTTTTTAATTTTACCTGGATTTTAGAAATATATCTTTATTGAAATTTAAATTCGAGACTTTTAATTAAATAGAGAGTACTTATTCTTCCACCACAATCTCTTTTCATAAATTTGACTTCTTGGTTTGTTTTTTCTAAGAAAAAAAAAGAGTAATTAAATTTTGTTTCTTCAAATTTTTATAACTAATAATTATTCTCTTTTTTACCCCTATAATATTTGTTTTTTTTCTCTTGATGAAACCTTCTTTCAATTTTTTATTATAGTTATAATCTCTTTTGCTCCTTTTTAGGATTGGATCAGAAAATTGAATGTATCAAACAAGAGAAAGACAAAATAGCACGTTGTTGGTTTCACTTGTAAGTTAACTTCTTGATGAAATACCTTTTCCCTATAGATACATAATTAGGATAATATTGACACGCTTTAGCTAAATTTTACACTCCATCTCAATTAATTGACGTGTTTTGATTTTGCAAGAAATTTTAAAAAATACACATGACTTTAGAATTCTAAGGTCTTAAAGAAGAAATTAAATGACATAAAGCATAAGCTAAAC
>NW_025892994.1:0-1415 GCF_002878395.1 Capsicum annuum
GAAATGTGGCATATAATGTTAGGGAGAGTGTCACTTTCCTTGCCCATAAAACAAAATATACATGGATAAAAGTTATGCCAAAGGGAGACAAATATTAAATAGCATTAGTAACAATTTCTTGCTTATTAGCAACATTTTAATATACTCAATCCAAAATAAGGCTCCAAATTGAATTACCCCCCACCCCCACCCCACACCCAAAACCCAACCATGCAATCCAAATATCTTCTATTGTTCTTTTCCAAGGGATTCATAAAAGTAGATGAAAGCCCTCTTTTGAAGTACAACATTGAATTGTGCTTTGCTAATAGTCTCATACTACATCTATCCTTAAATTTATGGATATAAGAAGAACTCTCATGAGAGACTATTACTGTATAAATAAAGATTAGTTACTAGTTACACTTATAAAAATATGGCTAGTATCAAAAGAAGGGAGAAAACAATGATGGTAAGTATTGAAGGAGCCAAAAATTGACTAGTATTTGGAAGCATTGGATATTCATCAGATGGAGGGACAACACACTCGTGTCCATTGAATGAAATCCTTCTTGGAAACATCCATCCTTCCTTAAATGAGAAAATCCCTGTATCTTTGTGCAACAACAACTCACTTTGCACAACTCCACTTTCACCTGCTTGTAGCAACATGTCATTGTAATACTGAATCCTATAACACGAAAAGAGGAATCGATACAGAAGATTCATATAGCCGATGCTAACTGAGCTTGCGTTGAGGCGTAGTTAGGCAGTGGCGGAGCCAGACTTTTGGTTAAGGGTGTTTATATTTTTTCTTGGGCAAAGAACTATTTAAAAAATAAAAAAAATAAAGTACCACTGCACCTGTCAAAGTTCAAACCCGGGTTGTTGATGCGAAAAAGCACACTCTTGACCACTAGACTATATTTCTCTAACTTGTAAAGGTTGTGCAACAATATGTTTATAACCATAAATATCTATATTTAACCTATATACTCGAAAAAAATTTCGACGAAGGATATTCATCTGACCACCCTTCATTGGTTGTGGCTCCGCCACTGATATTAGGCATTGGTAAAACTTACTTATATCACCATACTGATCAACAGTGGCGGATGTAGAGTAGAAGGTGTGGGTTCCCGGGAACCCACATCCGCTATCGTAAGGCTTAAAATTACATAGAAAAATCGCCAAAAGTTATAAATATTAATAGGTGAACCCATAACTAAACCAAGGGATTAGAGGCAGGAAGGAAGCCCTTGGAACCCACAAGTTTAAAATTCTGAATCCGTCTCTGCTGATCAAGGGGCTTGTAGTTGAAGCTGAAAACCTGCGTTACGATTCTCAAATTCGGGTGCAGGACGACCAAGTTCCACTGGCTGTAGTTCCTGACATAGTTGAAGTTTCTAATTGTCATCTTCACCCTCCAATATTGT
>NW_025892995.1:0-1935 GCF_002878395.1 Capsicum annuum
TACATTATGTCAATAAGCTCAGTTCAGTCTAGTAATTAGAGTCAGTTTAGTTAGGAGTAGGATTTAGAACCGAACAAACCCAGGGATGGGGGCTCACCTGCTAGTTGAGGGTGTGACCTTTAGTATCAGTTCCTGTGTTCCAGAACTATGTATCCAGCGTAGGTTGAGATATTAACCTGCCAGTTGAGGTTTGACACATATCTCATTAGGGCCCTACCAGTTGAGGGTGACCCTTAGTCCTTCGAGACAACACTTCAGTGGATCCACATAGCCATTGTTAGTACCCGTGGAATAGTACTGATACCCTTCCAACTAGGGTTACATTTTGGATCCTATTTAACTTATTTTAGGGCATGTCGATTAGATGATAGCTCCCACAGATCAGTCTACTAATCAGTCCAGTACTCAGTTTTAGATTTGCTTGACCATGGCATACTCTCACTAGTTTTGTAGTATCAGTATTTCAGTATGTTAGTTTACAAACTATCCTATTTTCATGTTATATGCTTGGTCATGCATTCTCAGATTTTATAGTTTTTATGCATGCTATACATCAATTATCTTATTCCATACTTACAGTTAGTTCTTATTCACGTACATGAGCCATGCATATCAGCTTAACCCCATGTAGCATACCAGTACATTTAAAGTACTGACTGTATACTCATTTCTTGCGCTATAATGTCTCATATCATTGGTTCAGAGGCTCAGGTTCCTAACCACACTTAGACACTCTAGTGCATCCACAGCATTAGCAGTGGTGAGTCCTCATGTTTCGAGGACCATTTATGTTTATTTTAGTTCTATTTAGTAGCTGGTCGGAGTTAGTTGGGGACCTGTCCCATCAACTCTCAGTCAGTCAATTAGAGGCTTTCAAATATTTCTAGTCAGTTATTCAATTATCAGATGTTATTGACAGTTGTTTTCAGACAGATGTTTTCAGTAATTCAATTTCGTATTATTTTTGTATTTTAAACCTTATGGCATTTTCAACTAAGTTCCACATATGTTCTTTGTTATTTTACATAGTACTCACGGCAAGTACCAACATGGGTTAGCTTGTGGTCCTTCCGGGCTGTAGGAACCGTGTGACGCCCATGGTGTACTCTTGGGACATTATAAATATTCTCTTCACCAACATCATGAGAAAAAGGAGTTGAAACTTAGGTTGGGCGGGTTCGACCAGAAATGCTATGCTTACACACAAGACTACCCCAAGAGTTCTCAGACTAGAAGACATAGTTGATTAGATCCAGAAACTTCTGCAGCTCCTCGCATCCCCAACTACGAGTGCCACATAACATCACATTGTTTTTCTTATTTTAATACTCAAAAGAACCTTAGAATTTCTTTTCTCCTCTTTTTGGCCTTCAAAGGAGTATAGGACTCTCTAAGCCTTTTTGATGGAATAACACTCATCTTAGATGTCAATTCTTTCACTGTATCAATTAATACCTTTAATACTTTAATCACCCCATCATGTTTATCCTTACATTTTTAACATTTGCATGCAAAACAAGAGCCAAAATGCACCAAAAAGGTGGTATGCCCACAAAAAAAGGTGAATTCACCATATCCACAATTAAAATTACCATTGTGACTATTATCATGATTGACTTTTTTCCAAAAAATATTTCACGAGCATCATCATCATGATCATCACCAACTCTAATACTAGCTCCAGTATCATCACTAACATCAACACCCATATCACTAATAAGATGATCAACATCACTAATAGGATCAATAACAGGATCGACAAGAACAAGCTGAAAGCCCTATATATTTTTCTTTTGATGATAGTTTTCCCAACTAATTTGTTTTATCATGTCTACTTTAGGGTATGATTTTGTGTTTGTGATCCCAAAAGCAACAAAGAATGACATTTGAAACTCTTTGTAGAGACACGCCAAAAATCCAAAACCTATAATCAAA
>NW_025892996.1:0-18420 GCF_002878395.1 Capsicum annuum
TCCTTAAAATATCAACATACTCATGTATTTCAATTTCTAGAACAATGGAACTATTAAAATTTCAAGGAATAACAACATAGGTTATAAACCCATACTTAATTTTCATAAGAACACATAGAAAATTATATATTCTAGTAATTAAAACAACTTTTGGGCACAAGGACGAAAGGAGTGTCCTTGTTTAAACCCCACATACCTTAGATTATGACTTGGATGAACAAACTTGTTTGAGACTCTTCTTCTTACTCTTGAGAAAGGGTTCTTGAAGCCTTTGACTTGGGGACCTTGAATCTTAACTCAGTTTGTAAAATCTATAGGGAGTTATTGAATTTCTTAGAGAAGGAATTTGAGTTTGTTCTTGAGGGAGAAACCCTAGCTTTGGAGATGTTTTGGAAGATAATGAAGCCCTCAGCTTCGTTCTGGATACATCTGAGTGTTAAAGGGTGGAAAAATACCAAAAAGCCCTTTTAAAAATTACTTAAAATTACTGATCGAGATATGCAATGGTGGGGTGCGACGGTCCGTCGGTCCTGACGTCGATCTTGGGCCAAAACTTGGTTCACTCTCTCGCCTGCGATGATAGGTGCAACGGTCCATCGACCCTTACCATTGTACTTAACCAGAACAGGGCCTCACTACTTCCTTTGCAATATTTTGGGCGACGGTCCATCGCAAGCTCGACGGTCTGTCAGCCCTCTCCGTCGCACCTGGGCGATTTCACTGCTTTCTGTAAAATGGCCATATCTTTCTCTTACGGTGTCAGATTTTGACGAAATGGGTATTGTTGGAAAGATAATTCTATTTCCCACATGATAGAAATTCATTTTTAGGAAAATTCAACAAGGTTTAAACACTAATCACTTTGGAAGTCACTCCTAAATCTTTTAGGGCTGGAATTACACTTTACTTGGCACGCTCTAGAGCCTCAGACTATGAGGGAACTTTGCGAGGTCTTACAATATCTTCCCCTTGGAAAAATTCATCTTTGAATGTTTCAGTTAGACTAGAACACAAGGAAAACTGAGTACACATAGCTGAAGCAATTTGCTAAGCGGGCTCTATATTTTTCTAAACTCTTAAATACTTCGAAAATTGCAAGAACTCATGTAAGAATAGATACATAGCTGAACTTTAGATTAGAAGGAATGAATTAAGGAAGAATAATACCTTTGGCTCGATCTAAACTCGCGGAGAAGAGGTTCGGGTACTTGGCTCGCATGTCTGCTTCTGCCTCCCAAGTAGCGCCCTAACTGACTGGTTCTGCCATAAAACTTTGACCAAGGGAACCTCTTTGTTCCTCAGTCTACAGATCTAGAAGTCTAGAATCTCAACAGGAATCTCATTGAATGAAAGACTGTTCTGAATATCAGCACTCTCTAAAGGATCCACCACAATAGAATTACCAATATGATTTTTAAGCATGTAGAAATGAAAAATAGGATGAATAGCTGACAATTCTGTGGGAATCTCAACTTCATAGGATACTCTCCCAACACGACTCAAGACTCTATAAGGGCTAACATGACGGGGACTAAGCTTCCCTTTTCTACCAATCCTTTTTACCCTTTTCATGGGTGAAATCTTCAAGTACACCAAATCACTCACCTCAAACTCAAGATCCCTTCTCCTCACATCAGCGAATGACTTTTGACGACTCTGAGCTATCTTCAACCTTTCTCTAATCAACTTTACCTTCTCCATAGCCTCAAATACTGCATCAGGTCCAATCAAAACAGCTTCACCCACTTCAAACCAACCTATTGGTGATCTACATCTTCTACCATACAAAGACTCAAATGGTGACATCTTGATTCTAGCATGATAATTATTGTTATATGCAAACTCGATCAGTGGTAAATGCTCATCCCAACTACCTTTGAAATCAAGTGCACATGCCCTTAACATATCTTCTAGAGTTTGAATAGTCCTCTCAGCCTGACCATCTTTCTACGGATGAAAAGCGAAACTCAAATAAACTTGGGTACCAAGACCCTTCTGAAAAGCTCTCCAAAACGAAGAAGTGAATTGAGTACCCCTATCCGAAATAATAGACAAGGGGACTCCATGTAACCTGACTAACTCTCGGATATATAGTCTAGCATAATCCTCAACTGTATAAGATGTATGCACGGGTAAGAAATACACAGACTTAGTTAACCTTTCCACAACCACCCAAATAGAATCATGACGATGACGCGAAAGAGGTAAACCAGTCACGAAATCCATAGTCACCTCTTCCTACTTCCAAATGGGTATACCAAACTCTTGCATCACACCACCAGGTATTTGGTGCTCGACCTTAACCTGTTGGCACGTTGTACACTTTGCTACAAACTCAGCTATATCCTTCTTTATTCCATTCCACCAATAAATTTCCCATAAGTCGCGGTACATCTTGGTAGCACTGGGATAAATAGAATACTGCGTGCCATGCACTTCAGCCATAATCCTCTGCCTCAGATCATCAACACACGAAACATACAATCTACCCTGCAATCTCAACACGCCATCTCCCCCTTGGGAGAGAACCTCTACCCTTTGGTCCTTAACTAACTCCTTCAGCCTGCCCAAACTAGGATCCCTATCTTGCTTCTCCTTCACTTCCGAAACTAAAGAGGCTTCAGAACTACTCTGTACCAACATACTTCCCTCAGCTTAATCAAGCAACCTAGCACCCAGTCTAGCCAAACGATGCACATCATGAGCTAAATCTTTATTACCTATCTCCACATAAGTAACACTACCGATAGACAACCTGCTAAGGGCATTTTCCACTACATTGGCCTTCCCCGGGTGATACAACACACTCATATCATAGTCCTTTAACAACTCTAACTACCTCCTCTGCCTAAGATTCAACTCTCTCTGAGTAAACATATATTGCATACTTTTATGATCAGTAAACACATCAACATAACACTATAAAGATAGTGTCTCCAGATTTTCAAAGCAAAGACCATAATAGCTAACTCAAGATCATGAGTTGGTTAGTTTTTTTCATATGGCTTCAAATGTCTAGAGGCATAGGATATAGCCTTACCTCTTTGCATCAGCACACAACCCAAACCAACTCTAGAGGCATCATAATACACCATAAAACCGTCTATACCATCAGGCAAAGTCAACACAGGGGCTTAAGTAAGTCGAGTCTTCAACTCTTGAAAACTCTTCTCATAAGAATCTAACCACTGGAACTTAACTTTCTTTTGGGTCAACCGGGTCATGAGAGATGCAATAGAAGAGAATCTTCAACAAAATGGCAATAATAGCTAGCTAGACCCAAGAAAATCCTAATGTCAGATAGAGAGATAGGTCTAGGATAATTTCTTATAGCTTCTGTGTTTTGGGGATCAACTCTAATGCCTTCGGCTGAAATGATATGACTTAGAAAGGCTACTGATCTTAGCCAAAATTTGCATTTGTTGAATTTGGCAAACATCTGGTGATCTCTAAGAGTTTGAAAGACAATTCTAAGATGATTTACATGGTCATTCTCAGTACGGGAGTAAACGAGGATATCGTCTATCAACACTATGACAAATATATCAAGATATTGAATGAACACTCGATTCATGAGGTCCATAAAGGCTGCTGGAGAATTGGTTAGCCCGAAAGACATGACTAGAAACTCAAAGTGACTATAGCGGGTTCGGAAGTCTATCTTTGGAATATCACATTCCCTCACTTTAAGTTGATGATAGCCGGATCTAAGGTCTATCTTGGAGAAATAACTTGCACCTTGCAACTGATCAAACAGGTCATCAATTCTCGAAAGAGGATACTTATTCTTAACTGTGACCTTATTAAGCTGACAATAGTCAATGCACATACACAGAGAACCATCTTTATTTCACACGAATAAAACGTGTGCGCCCCAAGGAGAGACATTGGGCCTTATGAAGCCTTTATCTAAAAGAACTTTGAGTTGCTCTTTGAACTCCTTAAGCTCTGCAGGTTTCATACAGTATGTCAGAATAGAAATAGGCTAAGTGTCGAGAAGAAGGTCAATTCTGAATTCTATCTCTCTATTGGGAGGTACCCCTAGGAGATCTTCTAAAAAAATATCAGGAAACTCATTAACAATGTTGATTGACTGAATAGTTGGAGCCTCGAACTTAGTGTCTTTAAATCTAACTAGGTGATAGATGCAACCTTTAGTTATTAGCTTTTTGGCTTTGAGATAGGAGATAAAATTGCTTTTGGGAGATACTGAACTCTCAGACCACTCAAAAACTGGTTCATCAGGAAACTAAAACTTGACCACACCAGTACGATAGTCTATAGATGCATAACAATAATGAAGCCAATCCACACCCTGAATAAGGTCAGAATCCACCATCCAACTCTATCAAATCAGCAAGTATAACTCTATGAAGAACAGTAACAGGACAATTTTTATACACTTGCTTAGTAACAACTGACTTCCCTACTGGAGTAGAAACTGGGAAAGGCTAAGGAATCTTTTCGAGACTTATATCAAAATTCACAGCGACTAATAGGGTCACATAAAAGAAACTTAAACCGGGGTCCAACAACACAAAAACATCAAAACAAAAGATACGAAGCATACCAGTAACAATATCGAGAGAATCCTCCTGCTCCTAATGGGAAAATAAGACATAGAATCTATTTTGGCACTGAACGCTAGCAGTACTGGATGAAGTGCCCTGAGTAGGGGGGGACGGGCTACAGGAGTTGGTGTACTAGTAGTCTGTGTCTGAGGTCAGGCACCTCTATTCTCTTTCCTAGAATGCAGACACTCTCTAAGTCCGTGGCCCAGCTTTCCATAACCAAAGCTACCCCTCTGGTCTACTAAGCACTCACCGGGATGGTCCCTACCACACTTAGCATAAGGAGGATAGCGGGGTCTGTTACTTACACTTTTCTGCGACCTAGACATAGAGGACCTGTTCCCTTGCTTTTGCCTGTTTCTAGGCGTGTGAGCACTAGCTGATAAAAGAGTTGGCATAGATGAATGACTTTGGAACTGTGGGAGGTTCCCTCCATGGGACCTAGCCTGACCATACTTCTGCTGCTCAGATCTAGCTCTCTTGTTACCCCTCTCTCTCTCCCTTTCTTATCTTGTCTACCTTTATCTATTGTGAATGTATATCAACCTAGACAAATCCATATCTCTATTCAGCATCGCAGTCCTACACTCTATCAGAACCAAACTAGAAACACCTATTACGAACTTGCTCATACTAGCTCGGGTGTCAGCAATCAAATCAGAAGCATACTTGGCTAACTGGTTAAACTTTAAGCAGTATTCCATAATAGTCATGGATCCCTACCTTAAGTTCATAAACTCTTCAATCTTTGGTTCCATCATCTCAAGCAGAAATAACTTGTCCAAGAATACTTCTTAGAACACCTGCCAAGTCATAGGAGTAGCATTCTCACCTCTACCCTTCCTCTATGATACAACCTAGTCATAAGCTATGTATTTTAACATGTAAGATGCCAGCTCAACACTTTCTTCCTCAAAAATACGCATCACTTGTGTGATCTTCCTCACCTTCTCAAGGTATAACTATGGGTCCTCACCTATCTTAGACCCATAAACTCTAGCGGATTCATCCGCATGAAATTACGAATTCTAGCAGCAGCTAAATCACCTCCCCGCTGATTCAGAATTGTGGCCTGGTTATAATCCTGAACATTGGCGATGACTGCTTGGGCTAACGCCTGAAAGGCTGCCCGAAACTCAAAATGAGACACGGTCTCATTCAAGGGATCAACAGGCTGGGGCAGCTCATTATTTTTTCTGCAGGCATTCGCTCTTCGGGGAGGCATTTTCTGAAATAGGAGAGCACGAATTATTAGATAAGAGCGATAACTGTAGGCACAATAGAATCTGAAAGAAAGAAATAACTTTTTCCTAAAACGTCTTGTAGCTTCTTGCTCATAGACGTGGTGCGCTACACATCGATGATAAAACTCTACTTAGCGCGACTTGTTAGACTCCCTAGGACTCTTTAAACCTTAGGCTCTGATACCAAGTTTGTAACGCCCTGAAATCTCATTCAGAGCATCACATGGTGCTTAAAGCTACAAGTAGCCCCAAGCTAACCCTTTGAAACTGTTACCATCTCTATCTCTCACTTTGGGATATCAAGTCAAGCAATAAGGCTATAATATATTATCTCAAAACTAAAATAACTGGAAAACATAATCTAAAATATAAAATACTGAAAGTCTAAAACACAACTGCTAGTCTGGTCTGACAAAGACTCTACTACTCAAATTGAAGAGCCATTGGGACAAACCTCCAACTGACTCAGACTGATATAAAAGTAATAACAACTGAGAATCTGAGAAAAGTAGGTCCTCGAACCATGAGGACTCACCAATTGTGGGATGTAGACAAAGGCACTCAGAAATCATGGTCATTGCTAAGACTGAGCACCGGAACCTACATTGTAAGACAATGTAGCATACAAATGTATATGTGGATCAGCACTTTGGGAATGCACTGAGTATATGGGGATGTATGCATTTACACAAAAAAAATCAACATCCTTAATAAAATCATACATGTAACTAAAGGAATAGTAAAGCATGTAACACATGTAACTAAAAATATTTTGAATAAAATATTTTTTTGAATAAGTCTAAAATATAAAGATCGTAAAGCATGAATAGTAAAACCTGTAACACAAATCTGGTGAGTCATTATACTTTAGCTTTAAAATCTGTACTCTCCTCTTATTCTCAATATTCATAGAATAAAGAAAACTTTAAACAATGCTTTCGAATTCATGCTTTATCTTTAGGAGAGTAGAACTTCTTCAAAACTTAAGGACTTAGGACTTTTAGAAACTTTAAGACTTGGGAACTCTGTGACTCTTGGGATTATATAACTTTGGGAGTTTCTTCTAACCGACATAAACCATGTGAGCTACATGGAGTCCAACGTTTAGCCCATGTTGGGGAGAGTTGTTCTATCTTTGCCATCAGAGTAGAACCACATCTTTAGTGATCACTATCTCGGCCTTGGGACTATGAATCTCGAACATATGGTGGCACGTAGTTCTGGGGTTTGAAACCTTGGAATCATACCCAACTCGGTGCTAAATACTACTCCTATACTCAGCTCAGAAATCTTAGAAAATCCACCTCAACATAACTCAAGAGTCTATAATGAAGATCAAAATATATTTCTATTTGCTTTAAATCATACTCAATGTGGATTCCGACTTTATTATGAACAAAAGGCCAAATCTTTCTCAATAATCTCAAAGTACTCAATTCATGGATGCTTATAGCACAAAAGTTCATAAAATTGCAAATCTCAAGTAGGGATTAGTGACCCATAATTCAATCTCAAGTTAAGACTCATCAAAATGCATACTAGATGTCATAAAGATTCATAAATCATATAGAAATTTGAAATTTTCAGCATTTTGCCTTAAAATCTCAACATACTTATGTATTTCAATTTCTAGAACATTGGAACTACTAAAATCTTAAGGAATAACAACATAGGGTATAAAACCATACTTCAATTTCATAAGAATACATAGAAAATCATATATTCTCGTAATTAAAATAAATTTTTGGCACAAGGATAATAGAAGTTTCCTTGTTCAAATCCCACATACCTTAGATTATGACTTGGATGAACAAACTCATTTGAGACTCTTTTTCTTACTCTTGAGAGAAGATTCTTGAAGCCTTTGACTTGGGGACCTTGAATCTCAACTCAATTTGTAAAATCTATGAGGAGTTCTTGAATTTCTTGGAGAAGGAATTTGGGTTTGTTTCTTGAGGAAGAAACGCTAGCTTTGGAGATATTTTGGAAGATAATGAAGCCCTCAGCTTCGTTCTGGATACATCTGAGTGTTAAAATGGTAGGAAAAGACCAAAAATTCCTTTTAAAAATGACTTAAAATTATTGATCGGGATATGCAACGGTGGGGTGCGACGGTCCGTCGAGGGTTCGATGGTCCGTCGGTCCTGATCGTCGCACCTGGGCCAGAACTTTGTTCACTGCCTCGCCTGTGATGATGGGTACAATGGTTCATCAGGGGCCCGGTGGTCCATCAACCTTTACCATCGCACTTAACCAGAACTGGGACTCACTGCGTCCTCTGCAATGTTTTGGGCGACAGTCCGTCGCAAGCTCGACGGTCCGTCGGCCCTCTCCGTTCACCTGGTTGATTTCACTGCTTTTTGTAAGCCATATCTTTCTATTCTGGTGTTGGATTTTGATGAAATGGGTATTGTTTAAAAGATAGTTCAATTTTCCACATGATAGAAAGTCATTTTTAGGAAAATTCAACAAGAACACTAATCACTTTGGAAGTCACTCCTAAATATTTTAGGGCCAAAATTACACTTCACTTGGCATGCTGTAGAGGCTCAGACTACGAGGGAACTTTGTGTGGTTTTACAGTAAGTGGATCCGGCATATTATTCATTGACTTTTCATAACCAATAGTGATAATTCCGCTAGAGAAGTTCTTTAACGGTATTATGTTTCCGTCTTATGTTACGAGATTTACCATTACACATCATGCTCTTTACCCTACCTATTGCCGCTTAGCTATCATAGTGTATACATACTGGTGCCACTGGTTTGGGCCAATAAGGAATATATTTCAAGAAATTTTGGAGTCATTCTTCTTCTTCGCTGACTTTATCTAATACGATAAATTCAAATTTCATTATAGAGCGAGCAATACATGTCTGTTCGGATAATTTCCAGGAGAACACTCCTTTACCGATAGTACATACATATCCACTCATAGATTTTACTTTGTTCGATCCGGTGATCCAATTTGCATCACTATATCCTTCAAGTATCATAGAATATTTATTATAATTCAAAACATAGTCTTGAGTTTATTTAAGATACCGCAAAACTCTTTTCATTGCCATTCAATGAGTTTTATTGGGATTACTCCTGTACCGACTCAACTTACTAATAGCACATGCTATGTCTGGTCATGTACAATTCATGATATACATTAAACATCCTAACACTCTTGCGTACTCCAATTGTGAGTCACTTTCACCCTCATTCCTTTGAAGTGTGAGGCTCATGTCCAATGAAGTCTTGGCAATACCAAATTCTAAATACTTGAATTTGTCAAGTACATTTTCAATATAATGAGATTATGACAATGCCAACCCTTATGGAGTTCTAATGGATTCTTATTCCTAATATCATATCCACAACTCCAAGGTCTTTCATATCAAACTTGCTCTCATAGCATTTATGTAAGAAATGTCTCTACTGATGATCAACATATCATCCACATGCAAACAAATAATTACTTGGTGATTTGGAGTGTCTTTAATGTAAACACATTTATCACATTCATTAATCTTGAAACCGTTTGCCAACATGGTTTGGTCAAACTTTGCAAGCCAAGCTTGTTTTAGTCCATAAAGTGACTTAACATATTTACACACCTTATTTTCTTTTCCTGGAATCATAAAGCCCTCAGGCTATTCCATGTAGATTTCTTCCTCTTATTATTCATTTAGGAATGCTGTTTTCACATCCATTTGATGGATTTCAAGATCATATACCGCTGCCAAGGCAATTAACATCCGAATTGACGTTATCCTAGTTACAAGCGAGTATTATGTATCAAAGTAATCAAATAGTACCATCCGCTTTCATTTTCCTTTTGAAGACCCATTTAAAACTTAAAGGTTTATTTCTTGGAGGAAGATCAACTAGTTTCCACATATGGTTGCTTAAGATTGAATCAATCTCACTATTGACTGCCTCTTTCCAAAAGAATGAGTCTGATGACGACATCACTTCTTTAAATGTTTGAGGCTCATTTTCTAAGAGAATTGTTACAAAATTCAATCCAAACAAAGTTGACGTTCTTTGACATGTACTACGTCTTGGATCACTACCAAAAAATTCCTATTTTTTGACTGAAAAAAGTAGTCAGAAATTTTCGACTACTTTAGTTGAAAAATATGCTTTTTTATTTTTATTTTTAACAAAATATTATTTCGATAGTATTTGTGACTACAACAGTCAGAATGTTTGGCGGGAAATTGCGGGAAATATATATTCTAACTATTGTAGTTGGAAATAAAAATAATAAAATAAATATATTACTAAATATATAATCATGCCCTTATACGGAAATTAAATAATTAATATATAAATTATTAAATATTCATTTTCGACCATTATAGTCAGAAATAAAAATAATTAAATAAATATATTATTAAAAATATAATCAGAACCTTATACAAAAATTAAATAACTACTTAAATAAATTATAAAATATTTATTTTTGACTATAGTAGTTGAAAATATAAATAATTAAATAAATATATTATTAAATATATAATTAGAACCTTATATAAAAATTAAATAAAAATTTAAATAAATAATTAAATATGTATTTCCGACTACTGTAGTTGGAAGTATAAATAAATAAATAAGTAAATTACTAATATATGCTCATAATGTTTGGTAGGAAATTATATTCCGACTACTGTAGTCGGAAATAAAAACAATAAAATAAATGTATTACTAAATATATAATCATTTACTCATACAAATATTAAATAATTAATTATATAAATTATTAAATACTCATTTCTGACCATTTTAGTTGGAAATAAAAATAATTAAATAAATATATTATTTAATATATATTCAGATCCTTATACAAAAATTAAATAACTATTTAAATAAATTATAAAATATTTATTTTTGACTATTGTAGTCAGAAATATAAATAATTAAATAAATATATTATTAAATATATAATTAGACATTTATACAAAAATTAAATAACTATTTAAATAAATTATTAAATATGTTTTTTCGACTAGTCTAGTCAGAAAAGTTAAATAATTAATTTTATTAAAATAGGGACCGATTGAAGTAGTCAAAATGCTATTATATAAGATATTACCCGTCTCTCTCTAAACTACTTTCCCAATTCTCGCTCACTCTCTAACCCTCCTTTCTCACTAAGCTAGGGCAACCATAGCGACAACAACGATGACATTGGTCGAGTGGTAACGACAACGACGACCCTGGTGGAGTCTTAACAGCACCGGAGACCACAACATTTCTAAGTTGGAAGCTGCCTTGAGGTGTGATTTGCCTCTAAGACAGATTTGCTTCTATTTATGATTTTCATTTCTAAGACAGATTTGCTTATGTTTTCTTTAGTTATTCTGTAGAGACCAAAGAAGATTTTTGCCTTTGCTCTCAACAGGTAAGCCTCGTTGTCATTCTTAGAAGTCTTGTTCTCCATTTTCAATTTCTGTCTAATTTTCTATAAAAAAATGTTGATATGGAATTCGCACACTGAATTTCTATTTTTTGGTTTCTGAAATTTTGCGCACTGATTTTCTAGTTTCTGGAATTTGCATAATAAACTGTTGTTCAAATCCCTGAAGGTCTTGACTGTATTTATTTGCGTAATAGACTTCCTAACAATTGAAGACAAACACTGTTTTGCGTGTCAAGTTCCTTATCTAATATTGTTTACTGCTTGCTGTTGTGTTGCCATGTTATTTTGGGATGAATAAATGCATCTAAACATAGTACTGTATGTTTGGAAAATATTTTGAATGTTAACGGTTTAACCCAATAACCGATAAGCCGATATCTCAATGGTTCTTAATGGTTTAGCTTTATTACAAACCAATAATCAATATGTAAAATCGATAAACCTCAAAACCAAACCGAATCGACCGATATGCATCCCTATCTTCACTGATTCGAGGTAAAAATTTATTCCATTTTCTACGTGGTCTATTTTTAGTACCTTTGATTGATGAGCAAACCCTAGTCTTCATTGTTGTGTCATTTGTGGTACAAGAGTTTATGGACGTGGTCATAGTAAAACCTCTTCAGTGTTTTCAACATGCGCTTTCTTTTTATTTTCTTCTTTTAATTCTGTACCTCATCTGCTTGTCTCCCTTTTTGCCTATCTTTTATCTTATTTGTGAAGCTATCACATGGATTGGATTCCTTTCACTGATAAAAAAATTATTCTTTTAATTAAAATATTCTATTGTTGTTAGCTGCTTTACTATGTTGTATTGAACCTCTTAGTTTTCTTCTTGTGTCAACTGCATAGTAGCATCTCTAAACAACCCTGTTATTGTTTTGTTTCTCTTGTTTTTGTTTCTATTCTCTATTATTATTGTTGTCGTTCTTGTGTAGATGGAAAATAAAGATCATACATGGATGTATAATAGACTTTATCCTAACGGTACGAGGTTAAGGGAGGAGTATAAAGCTAGGATAGATGGATTTATTGCTAAAGCAATGACACTTAATGATTTTCTTATTGAAGGGACAATTAGGTGTCCTTGTTGGAATTGCAAGTGTTTTAAGTTATTGAGTCCAGATGATGTTACATTACATCTTTATAGGAAGGGTTTTATGTTGAATTATACGATGTGGACAACTCATGGAGAGAGTAGTGCTGCTAATAATTTTGCTTTTCAGAATTATGTTGAAAGTCCAATAAGAGAGAATAATGTTTAAAGTTCATGATATAGTGATATGGTCAGGGATTCTTTTGGGACACACTCAGGGGATCAAAATGAACCAAATGATGAGGCTAAGCACTTTTATGAACAGTTAAAGAAGGTAGTCATCCTTTGTATGAAGGAACAATGCATTCTAAGTTATCTGTTGCCGTTCGGTTATTGAGTATTAAGTCAAATTATTCAATTTCTCAAGAGGGCATGAACTCTATCATTGGACTTATGAATGAACTTAACCCAAATAAACTTGACATACCCAAAGATTTCTACACAACAAAGAAGTTGGTTTCTAAGTTAGGACTTTCATCAGAGAGAAAGTCATACATACCAAAGGTAAGAAGGTTTTTGTAAAGTCTATGCATTACTTATCCCTTATACCATATTTAAAGAGGTTGTATGTATCAAAGAGCTCTGCCCCTCATATGACATGACACTATGAAAATAAAAGACCACCTGGTGTTTTATGTCATCCGTCAGATAGAGAAGCATGGAAGCATTTTGATAGTGTGTATCCTGATTTTGCTAGTGAACCAAGAAATATTAGGTTGGGATTATCTACTGATGGATTCCTCCATTTTCTGTCTCAGCTACACTATATTACTATATTCATGTTGGCCGGTGTTTGTGACTCCTTATAATCTCCCGCCTGAAATGTGTATGACGAGTCAGTATATATTTCTAACTTGTATTATTCCAGATCCTCGCAATCCAAAAGTTTTGATTGATGTATATTTGCAGCCATTGATTAATGAGTTGAACTTATTGTGGCATGAAGGTGTGGAAGGATATGATGTATCAATGAAATAAAACTTTAGATTGAGTGCTACATTGATGTGGACTATAAATGACTTTTCTGCTTATGAAATGATGTCTGGGTGGTCGACTGCGAGCAAGTTAGCTTGCCCTTGTTGTATGGTAGACACAAAAAAATATTCACTTTGAAACATGGGGGTAAAAACTCATGGTTTGACTATCACCATCGATTCTTGCTAATGGAACATAAGTTTAGGAGAAATACTAGTGATTTTCTGAAGAATAAAACTGATTTTGAGGAGCCACCGCCAATTTTGTTATGAGAAGAAATTTGGGATAGAGTGAGGAATCTGCCTAAGGTAATAGAGTCTCCACCATCCAGGATACCTGGTTATGGTGTTACACATAACTGGACTAAACGAAACATATTTTGGGAGTTAGATTACTGGAAGGATAATCTTCCGCCTCATAATCTGGATCCCATGCATATTGAGAAAAACTTCTTCGACAACTTGTTTAATACTGTGATGGATGTAAGTAACCAAACAAAAGATAACTTGAAGGCTAGGATGGACTTAAAGGAGTATTTTTGACATAGTGAGTTGTACTTGACATACTTAAACAATAAGATTCAGAAGCCCAAGGCCAGTTACACATTCACTTTGGAGGATAGAAGAGTAATTTGTGATTGGGTTAGTAATTTGAAAATGCCAGATGGATATACGTCAAATTTTTCTAGGTGTGTTGACATGAAGGAAGGAAAGTTGACCTCTATGAAGAGCCATGACTGTCATATTTTCATGAAGTCATTGATGCCTATTGCATTCTGTGCATTGCCCGATAGAATTTGGAAGCCCATAACAGAGATAAGCTTATTTTTCAAATATTTATGTTCTAACACATTAAGGGAGCAGAACCTATCTTTGATAGATATAAACATTCGCTTAACCTTAAACAAGTTGGCAAAAATTTTTCCTCCTGTTTTTTTGACGTTATGGACCATCTTCCAATTTACCTTGTGCGAGAGGCACGACTTAGAGGGCCTGTTCAGTGTCGATGGATGTATCCCTTTGAGAGGTATTGAATTTTAATATTTACCTTCATATGTTTTAATTGAACATTATTTCATCTAAAAGATCATACTATGCAGGACTATTGGCAAATATAAGCGAACCATAAAAAATAGATCCCCAATTGAGGGATCAATATGTGAGGCTTATTTGGCTAAAGAGACCACTTACTTTTGTTTATATTATTTTAAACATGATGTACCATGTCTGAGAAACTGACCTAATAGGCATGATGATGGAGACAATACAAATCCTTCAGCACCACCATTTTCAATATTCAATCAACCAGGTAAAGGAAGCTCGAAAGGTGGTCCACTTCAATATTTGAATGAGGCAAAGCTTAAGTCAGCTACAACACATGTATTATTAAATTGTCCCGAGGTCCTACCTTTTTATAAGTGAGTATATTTATATAAAGGACAATCATTCTAGGTCTATCTACGCTTTAACTAATAAAAGTCATAACTTTGTCGAACAGCTACTTCATGGCTTTACATGGGGATGCTGCTGTTTATCCTATGTTTTCAGTGTGGTTTAGAAAATATGTAAGTGTAACTTAAATATTTAACATGATTTACTAGCAATGTTCAATCTCATGTATATTTAAATTCTAATTTTTTTAAAACTTTTTATAGGTTCATAATCCATTTAATTATGACCTAAATGGCCAATTTTTACGTGATATAGCTTGGGGACCTGATGCTAAAGTCAGAAAGTTTTCTAAGTACTCTGTCAATGGGTACAGATTTCATACAGAAGAGTTCTCTAAGGGAAAGAAAACTAACAATAGTGGGATTTGGGTGAAAGGTGATGGCGGTGTTGATTATTATGGTGTGTTTCTTGAGATTATAGAACTCAATTATCATGTTGGTTGGCTAAAGAAAAAATTGGTTCTATTTCGGTGTAAGTGGTATGATCCTATGCCTAGGTTAGGTACAATGGTGCACTCTCAGTACAAAATAGTTGAAATAAAGCATACAAGAGAGTATGGACTCTATGATCCATTTGTCATTGCACAAAATGTGAAACAAGTGTATTACGCTCCTTATCCTTTGAAAAAGAATAAATCTGCATGGCGGGTATTTATAAAAACAAAGCCTGTGGGTAGAGTTGTAGTGGAGGATGCATTAGATGTAGTGTATTAGAATGACATTTCAAGTGCTAAAGAAAGGGTGGATGATGAATTAGCAGGTGAGTTGCAGCATAACAAAGGCCTATATGAAGAATTTGATCCTTCTGAACTTCGATTGAATGTTCATGATTATGGAGAAGGAACATCCGAGGCAAATGACGAGGAAGATCCAACTGATGAAAATGAAAAAAAGAAGGAAGAGTTATTTGATGAAAATGAAACAAGTGATGAGGAAGAAACGATGAATGAACGTGAAACAAGTGATGAGGAAGAATTGATGAATGACTATGAAACAAGTGACGAGGATTGAGTTGTTATTAATAGTAGTAATTTGTTGTAACAAGGTCTTGAATTGTATTTTAGCTGTTGCTTTTTTCTATTTTTCTTGACAATATAATGTCTTTTCTTTGTTAACATTTGTAGTGCCAGTAACTATACAACATGATTTGCTTGTCTTGTTGCATTTTCTTATTACACTATACTCATCTGTATGCTTCTTCTATCTACATCATATGGAATCAGACTGCTTCCTCCTTCTGTACAGGGTGAAAATGAATTACTTAAAACTATCATTTGTGCTAGACTTTTTCTGTGGGATCCAAACCTTCTATTTTTAAGTTGAGAAGTCAAAGCAAGGAGTTAGTCTTACTAGTGTGTATTACATGATAAAAATATTTGTTCTGCAATATGGACTGTTAAAGGTACTTATTCTACATCAGCAAGTTGAATTTGTTATCTTTTATGTGAAGAGTCAATGGTTGAACTTGCTCTGTATAACCAGTCCTTATATACAGCTAATTATTTTATATTGTGGTTCTTTTTTCCAGGGGCTTAATAAAGATAATCAATGGCATCAAAATGTCTTGGTAAAGGCTGACATAAGAAAGGTAAGAAAGGAACTGATAATCTTCCTGCAGGACAATATACACCACCACCACCACCACCTATTACCACAACTCTTCAACAAGCTACTACAAATATTATTCCTTCTCCAAGGGAAATATTTCACTACCAAATGCATTTTTCATGCCCCCACCGCCCCACCTTTCTAGTCCTCTTCTTCCCACAATAGTCTGCATAGTAGCTTTTTTTCTGTACCTTCAACATCATCCACACCTAGCCTTTTTGGATTGAGAATTAGAGGTGCTAGAACATCAACATTGCCATCTATTGATAGTGCTACAACATCTAATGCTATAACAGCTGCTTCGCAGATTTTGAAATTTAAAGAGGTAGTAGAATATGACGGCAACGACAGACTAATTATCACCCCTGATGGTGGTAATGGGTAAGTAAACCTTATGTTTTTCTATAATTTAATATAATTTTATTGCCGGTTCATTCCCGCATCTAGCGGTGGACATATGATTATAGAAGCAATTAAATCATTTTACACGGAGTCGTGGGGTAGTTGGAACGAGATTAAACTCGACGTCAGAGTTCTTATGTGGAACAAGTTTGTGGTATAATCAAAATCAAAGAATTTAACATTTCAGTATGCTATCAATGATGAATTTACCTTTGTATCCTTCAATTCATTTCATGACTTTAGATTAAACTATTTTGCAGACAAAGTGTACATGGAATTCTTGTCATGAAAATAAAATTCAATGCATTTTCAAGTTCAAAGCAGCTCTACGGATTAAACAACACTTATATGAGGCTAGAAGGAACTTCAAAAAACCTGGTTGGTTGAATGCTGATGTGTGGGTCCAGTTCTTGGAAAATTGGGATACTCCTGAATTGAGGGTGAGGAGGGAACGGGGAAAGGCAAATAGAGCATCTCAAATGGGTGGGTCATTGCACACAGGAGGTTCGATGAGTTTCGCTACCCACCAATGAAGACTGGTAATATTAGCTTAAATTTTTGATTTTTTTGATTTAGTTAAATGTTTTAAACCGTGACATAGTGAGTTGTATGGGCTCTTTTGATTCACTATTGTTGTTATCTTCTTGTTATTGTTCATCCGAAAGTCTAGTGAAGCTGTGTGTGGCCTATTTCGATTCACCAGCATTGTTGTTAACATCTTGTTGCTCTTGTTGTTGCTTGTTTCTTTTATTATGAACTTGATCTTGTATCACACTGCCTAATGATTTTAGAAAGTAAGAAGAAGAGAATTAGTGGTTTAGTTAGATAGTTCTAGGTCACAGTTGCTGCAGTAAATGGGCTCACTACATTAGTAGTAGATGCTGCAACAATTTCTATTGCTTTAGCCTCTACTGAGGACTGGGGTTCTGTATGTGCAAAAGATCTTATCTTCGCTACGGCTGTTGGATGATATAAACCTATTCTTCAAAAACACCATGCAAGAAGCATTCTTCACATGTAATTAACGAATGGGCTAATTTAAAGTGATAGCAATATACAATATAATCTTATTATTGTAGCCGTTACTACATGGGTGAATATTTCTTCAAAATCAATACCCCCAACCTGTTAGTAACCTTTGGATATATTCTATCACAAGAGGTTACTTTGCCATTATTTGGACTGAAAGGGAGCTAGAGATTGCTAACTCATTTGGAGTGCAGTAACTCCACCTATGCATTTATAGTATGACTGGCTATTCAGGGTAGGATGCTTACCAAGAAAAGACAACTAGATACTTCTTATTTGATATGCAGGCAGTGCAATTGAATTAGCACTTGTTTGTGGACTACACTTAGACTAAACTGGCAGGGATCCCGTTATGCAATGGGCTAGAATTTAGGTACAAGACGAAGAGGTGATAGCTGAAATCTGGGGAGATCATCTATCATACATGGACAACTAGGAATTAGAAATTGTTTAATGGAGTAATTGTACATATTGAGGTTGTAGTTATAGAGTAAGAAGAGAAATTTAGAGAAGATAGATTTACCTAAACTGTCTAGGAGATGTACAAGTTTTTTGTAGCATCTACTGTGTAACTAGTGACTGTTTAATGAGGTGATAGATGAAATCTGGGGGGATAATCTATCATAGATGGA
>NW_025892996.1:21420-27372 GCF_002878395.1 Capsicum annuum
AAGATAATGAATCTGATGATAATTAGATTGTAGTTATTGTTCTTATTTTTGTTGTGACATTTAGATGTTTAAACTATTTGATTTGATGTTTGTTTTGAATGGTTTAAAGTGGTTGTAATTATAAATTTTTGTCATGTTTGATCTTGTTGTGAAAAATACATTAGTTATGTCGTTTATAATCTGAAAGCAGTGTAAGCGAATGCAATATAATAATTATTAAATAATTATTTATTAAATAATAATAATTATTTATTAAATTTTCGACTACAGAAGTCGAAATAATTAAAATTATTAAATAATTATTTATTAAATTTTCGACTACAGTAGTTGGAATAACTAAAATTATTAAATAATTATTTATTAAATTTTCGACTACAGTAGTCGAAATGTTTATAATTGTTAAATAAATATTTATTAAATTTCTGACTATAGTAGTTGAAAATTTAATAATTATTAAATAAATATTTATTAAATATCCGACTAGTTTTTTGCCTAAAGTAGTCGGAGATTTCCAACTACAATAGTCGGAAATTTTTTTTCGATAAGCTATTTTTCGACTACCATCATTTAGTCGGAAATACATTAATTTCCGACCACATTTTGACTACATTGGCCGTTGGAAATTTAATATTTTCTAGTAGTGGATTTTCTTCATTATGTACAGCCTCACTTGGTTCATATCGAGGTTATTTAGACCCCCCACTAAACTGTGCATGTCTAGTTTTACGCAAATAAATGTGTTCAAAGAATTCAACATTATCTGATTCAATTTCCATATTTTTATTGATATCCGGATGTTCAAATTTATGAACCAAAAACTGACATACTTTGCTACTTTTACCATATCCTATGAACACACAGTTCACTGTTTTAGGTCTTATCTTTACCCTTTTTTTGAATAGGAACTTGGACCTTTACTAGACACCCCTACACATTGAAGTACTTCAAGTTGGATTTTCTTTCTTTTCATTTTCATATGGAATTGATTGTGTCTTAGTATGAGGCACTCTATTGAGTATTCAGTTAGCTGTAAGGATAGCTTCCACCCATAAGTTTTGCGGTAAACCTGAACTTATGAGTAAGACATTTAACATTTACTTCAAAGTTTAGTTTTTCTTTTTCTCAATTTCATTAGATTGAGGTGAATACGGGGCCATAGTTAGATGGACAATTCCTATCTATACACAATTTCTGCAAAGGGAGATTCATATTCTCTGCCCCTATCACTTCTTATAGTTTTGATCTTTTTTCGTAACTGATTTTCAACTTCAATTTTATGTTGTCTAAACACATCTATTACTTCATCCTTATTGTTTAGCAAATAGACATAACAATATCTATTGCAATTATCAATAAAAGTTATAAAATACTTTTCCCACCACGTGATAGTGTTGACTTCATATCGCAAATGTCAGTGTGTATTAAGTCTAAGGGATTGGAATTCCTTTCAATGGACTTATACGAATGCTTAGCATACTTTGATTCCACACATGTATGGCATTTTGATTTATTACACTGAAAGTTTGGCAAAACTTCTAAGTTAATCAGTTTTCACAAAGTTTTATAGTTGACATGTCCTAATTGTTCATGCCATAATTCATTAGACTGAAGCAAGAAAGAAAAGGTAGAACTTTTATTGATTTCAATAGTCATTACATTCATCTTATATAGGCCCTCAGTTATATAGCCTTTTCCTACGTACATTTCTCCTTTACTAATTATAACTTTTCTGGAAATAATTACATATTTAAATTCGTTTTTGTCTAGAAGTGATATAGAAATCAAGTTCTTTCTTAACTCTAGTACATACCGGACATTGTTGAGTGTCAACACTTTGCCTGAAGTCATTTTTAAGCATACTTTTCTTGTCTACTTTTGCAATAGCGGAGTTAGCCATGTAAATCTTTTCTACATCTTGAGCCGGAACAAACATTGAAAACAACTTCTTACTAGCAAAAACATGTCGGGTGGCACTGGAATCCATCCACCATTCATAAAGATTTTCCATCAAGTTGCATTCAGATAGCATGGCACACATATCGTTTATTTCTTTCTTGGAATCAATCATACTTGCTTGTTTTTTTTCTTGCCTTTCTTATGGGGCCGACAATATGTTGATTTGTGGACAATCTTACCACAATTAAAACACTTTTTCTTGAATTTATTCTTGGATTGATTTCTTTCATGTCCAGATTTCTTTCACTTTTTAGAGTTGTGGTAATTGTTTTCTTCAATATTTGCTCCATTCATTGTAGAATTGTAAGACCCCGCAAAATCTTGCATCGAAAATCAGCTCATTACGCCCCTTTAAAGCTCTTTAGAAGGTCCAACACTTAGAAAATTTTAGCTAAGTGTTCAACACTTAGTCTCATTTTGAACCTTCAAACTTCGGAGATTTATTTGATGATCTTCCCGACCTTCGTATTTCAATTTTCAAGTTGCATTATGATGGGGCAAGGTACGAGTACATTCCAGGTGAGTTTGGGGATTTTTGGAATAGTGTAAGGGCATGTTTGGTATGCCAAAATAGTATCTCAAGGCGATAGTGAGACGTCGCCCAGGGTACACCCCCGCTCTAAGCAGGGCACCACCCTGGCTATAGTCTGGCCCAATTTTTTTTGCATTCCACACCCGTATGTTAAAGAGTATTTTGGTCATTTTTTCACCATATATATACTTAAAAGCACGGGTTACCCCAAAGTACATCCATTTTTCTCAAAATCCTCTCAAGAACACATTAGAGTTTTCAATTGGGGATTCAAGTTCAAGCAAATTCCACCGCTAATCTTCAATCATCTTCCATCTAAGGTATGCGTTGTGTTAATTTATGGATTTCTTTCATCCATAAAGCTCAAGAACCCTATTTTAAATTATGAATCATGTTGTTATGTTGTGGGTTGTTCATATTTATGTGATTATTGTTGTATGATTCCCAAATTGGGATCTTTATGTGAAATTATTAAACTACGTGCGTACATGAATTGAAATCCACGAATTTGGTGGTTTATGATTTGTGAAATTGATGATTACACCTATGCCTTAAGTTGTGCCTGTAAGGTGTTTGATAAAATGCCAAAAGAGATAGAAATTATGCCTGGTAGCTAAATTGTGATCCAAATGACAATTGCATGCTTTACCATTATAACCAAAATTGACTTCTATTATATTGTTGTGCGTGATGGATATTTGAAAGAGTAATTATGGAATTAATTGATGAAATCATGTTATGTTGATATGTATTCCCATTCATGTACTAGATTATGATAACCATGTACTTCATGAAATCCCCAATTTATTGTATTATGGATTGTTGATGTTGATCATGTATTCCAGAAAGTCATGCTTTGTCAGTTTCCTTCTATCGAGTACTGGGGGTACTTGTACCCAAAAAATATAGCTGTGTGCCTAGAGTCAGTGTCATGTTTTCATGATATCCTTAGTCAAGCCATGATCCATAGAACTCAGTCAGTCATGTGACTCAGGAAAATCTCAGATATTCAGTAATCTCAATACTATCCCATCAGTCAATGGAACTCAGTTAACTCAGTATAGCTTAGTTCAGTTAATCATGTTCAGTGTCTATTCAGATGGGAGTAGGAATTAGCACCGAGTGAACCCAAGGACGGGAACTCACCTGTTATTAGAGGGTGTGATTCTTAGAAGCAATCCTTGCATTCCAGAACTATGTAGCCAACATAGGTTGAGACATCATAGCCTATCATATGAGGGTAGATGAGGTGTCTTAACCTGTTATACAAGGGTTCCCATTGTTCTTTCTAAAATAACTTGTTATATGAGGGTTGCCTATAGATTATCCTTACAAGTGGCACGGTATTGACACCCTTCCAATCAGGGCACAAATTGGACCCCAACTCAGCTATAGTGCATTATTTGGGGTATGTTAGTTAGATGACTACTTCCCACAATTACAGTTTTTAGTATCAGGCTCAGTAAAAGAACTCAGATAGTTCTTCAGAATTTAGGACTATCAAATATAGTCAACTCAAAAAAGTATGGAACACAGGTAGTTCCATTAGAACCTAGATTGTTAGATACAGTCATTCAGAATCTGTTATTAGTACTCATGTTATCAGTATTCAGAATCAGTAGTCAGTATTACCACAAATTCAGTTACAGTCATTTATGCATGCATGTATTCTCATATTCATATTATATAGTTGGTTAGCATAGTTTATGCATATAAACCCTTACATTCAGCCTATCTCAAATGCATACCTGTACATGCAATCATACTGATGCATTTGCGCTATGGTGTCTTATACCATAGGTCCATAAGCATGAGCTCCAGAGCATCAGTAGCCTTCCAGACTTTAGTAGCCAGACTTAGCTGTGAGTCCTCATCATTCAAGGATGACATGATTATTACCTTATTATTTTAGTTTTTAGTTATTTTAGTAGCCGGAGTTAGTTGGGGATATGTCCCATCAACTCCTTATTTAGATAGTTAGAGGCTTTTTAGACTATCACATTTAGACAATTTATTTAAGTTGTTTTGGGTATTTTATACATCATTCAGATGTTATGTTTTATCAGTTACATTTTCAGTATTGAACCTTATGGCCTATCAACTTTTATTTCTACATTTATATACGTATATCATGTAGTGTTCAGATACATATATCAGTCATCGATTAGCTTGTGGTCTTTTGGGTCACGGGCATTGTGTAGCACTCTGGGTATCAGATTCGGGGTGTTACAAACTTGGTATCAGAGCCTAAGGTTCAATATCCTCCTAGGAAGTCTGAAATCCGCATCTAGTAGAGTCTTGTACATTGGTGTGTTGCATGCCACATTTATGTGCAGGAGGCTATAAGATATTTTAGGAATAGTTTTCCATCTTTCAGTATTCATGTCGTACCAGTGAGCATAATCTCAAGTTAACCTCTCAGACTAATCCTTTTCTCTTCCATTTACAGAACAAGCCTCCCAAGAAGAGAACTAGAAATTAGTTAGCCCCTCAGCCCGAAGATCCTTTGGGCGAACATGTTTCTCATGCAGAGTTTAGAGCTATATTTACTACTCTTGCTCAGTCAGTTGCTGCTCAAAATGAACGACCAATTGTTATTTTAGCCAACCCAGTGGCCCATTCAACCACAACCAAGATTCGGGACTTCACCCAAATAAATCCTCTATTCTTTCTCGGGTCTAGGGCAGATGAAGACCCACAGGAATTCACCGATTAGGTTCAGAAGGTTACAGACATCATGGGGGTGTCAGCTGTTGAGAGTGCTGAGCTAGCTGTATATCAATTATAGAATTCTCTTATCCAGATATGCCCCTCATGTTGTGATAGACAGTAGGGCTAAGATGAGTAAGTTTGTTTTTGGGGTGAACGATAGTACGGTCAATGAGTGTAGGTCTGTGATGTTGAACAGTGACATGACTTTATCCAGGCTTATGACTCATGCTCAGCAGAAAGAGAAGTAGAAGATTAAGATAAGGAAGAAGCAAAATAAGAGAGCAAGGACAAGTAGTTTCAACTTTGTTCAGCCCAAATCAGAGGGAGGTAACCATTCCCAGGTTCCACCCAAGTCATCAGTTCCAGCTCCTTCTTCATCTAGTGCTCCATCTCCTAAGTTCAGGGATGGTAATAGAGATAAAGTGCCAGGCTTAAAGTCTCAGGGCAGTGTTAGCAATGCCCGAACCTATCCCCTTTATCATACTTATGGCAAGATCCATCAAGGTATTTACAAAGCGGGCAGTGGTATTTGTTTCGCATGTGAAAAGTTAGGCCACAGAGTCAGAGACTGTCCTCATCCACGTCCTCAAGGTTAGTAGAATCGTTCTCAACTCAGTCCGGTCGCCCAAATCAGCAGGGTTCCACCTCCAGTGCCACTAGTGGGTAACGTCCAAATCGACTTTATGCTCTTCGGTCCCGACAAGATCAGGAAAATTCTCCTGATGTGGTTACTGGTACGTTACAGATCTTTC
>NW_025892996.1:27472-54336 GCF_002878395.1 Capsicum annuum
TTTAGTCCCGAAAAGATCAGGAAAATTCTCCTGATGTGGTTACTGGTACGTTACAGATCTTTCATGTGTATGTTTATGCTTTACTAGATCCAGGTGCTTCCTTATCTTTTTTTACTCCTTATATAGCAGGCGATTTTGGAGTCAGTCCCGAGATTCTAGTAGAGCCCTTTTCAGTCTCTACCCCAGTTGGTAAAACTATCATAGTCCGATGGGTATACAGGAATTGTCTGATTATGATATTTCAGAAAGTGACCTCAGTAGACTTATTCGAGTTAGAGATAACTGATTTTGATGTCATTCTCGACATGGATTGGCTTTATTCTAGCTATGCCACAGTCGACTGCAGAAATAGAGTTGTCTAGTTTCAGTTTCTGAATGAACCTGTCCTAGAGTGAAGGGGTAGTACTTTAGCTTTTAGAGGTCATCTTATTTCCTACCTTCGGGCAAGAAAAATGATATCTAAAGGATGTGTCTATCATTTTGTTTGAGTTAAGGACACTAGTTATTAAACTCCCAGTCTTGAATCAGTCCCAGCAGTGAATAAATATTCAGCTATCTTTCCCAAAGATCTTCCAGGAATTCCTCTCGAAAGGGAAATAGACTTTAGCATTGATCTTCTTCCAGATACTCAAACTATATTTATTTCTCCATACAGAATGGTACCAGTAGAAATTAAAGAATTGAAAGAGCAGTTGAAGGATCTCTTAGATAAGGGATTCATCAAGCCTAGTGTGTCCCCATGGGGCACACCAATCTTATTCGTATGTAAGAAAGATGGTTCTCTCAGAATATGCATTGATTACCATCAGCTCAATAAAGTCACAATCAAGAATAAGTATCCACTTCCCCGAATTGATGGTTTATTGACCAGCTTCAGGGTGCTAGTTATTTCTCTAAGATAGACCTCAGATCTGATTACCATCAGCTCAGAATCAGAGAATGTGACATTCTAAAAATAGCTTTCCATACTCACTATGGTCACTTTGAATTTCTAGTCATGTCCTTTGGTCTTACCAATATCCCAGTCGATTTCATGGACTTGATGAATCGTGTGTTCAAGTAGTACTTGGACATGTTCATTATAGTCTTCATAGATGATATTTTGGTCTATTTCCACAGTGAGCATGATCATGCAGACCATCTCAGAATCATGCCTAAACTCTCAAAGATTATCAGTTATTCACCAAATTTAGTAAGTGCGAGTTATGGCTAAGGTCAGTAGAATTTCTTCGCCATATCATTTCTGGTGATGGCATTAGAGTGGATCCTTAAAAGACCAAAGCGGTAAGAAACTGGCCTCACCCTATTTCTCCATCAGACATTAGGAGTTTTTTGGGTTTGGCCGGTTATTACAGATGGTTTGTTGAGGGATTTTCTTTTATTGTATCCCCTATGTCCAGATTTACTCAAAAGAAGGTCAAGTTTTAGTGGTCAGATCCTTGCGAGAAGATTTTTTAGGAATTGAAGACTCGACTCACCTTAGCTCCAGTCTTAGCTCTTCCAAATGGTCCAGGTAGGTTCGTAGTGTATTGTGATGCATCTAGAGTAGGTTTGGATTGTTTCCTCATGCAGCATGGTAAGGTCATAGCCTATGCCTCTAGACAACTTAAACCCTACGAGAATAATTATCCTACTCACGATCTCGAGTTAATAGCCGTTATTTTTTTCTTAAAGATTTGGAGTCATTATCTCTATGGTGTTCATGTAGATGTGTTTATAGATCATAAGAGCCTTCAGTATGTATTTTCTCAGAAAGATCTCAATCTTCATCAGAGAAGGTAGTTAGATCTTTTGAAAGATTATGACATAAGTGTCCTGTATCATTTAGGAAAGGCCAATGTAGTGGTCGACACTCTCAGTAGACTGTCTATGGGTAGTGTTGCTCATGTTGAGGATAGTAAGGAGGAGCTAGCTCAAGAATTCCATTATCTTGCTAGACTAGGTGTTCGCTTAGTCAATATAGAAGAGGGTGAAATATGGGTTCAGAGTATTTCAAAATCATCTCTAATTTTCAAGGTGAAAGAAAAACAAGATAGAGATCCCAACCTTGTCAAGTTGAAAGAGTCAGTTAAGGATATAAAAGTAGAGGTTTTCTCCCAAGAGGGAGATGGTGTTCTGGGTTTTTAGGGTTGTCTCTATGTCCGGGTGTAGATGACTTAAGGCAACGGATTCTTGCAGAAGCACATGGCGCGTGCTACTCTATTCATCAGGGGCCACTAAGATGTACCACATTTTATGAGCGATTTATTGGTAGAGTGGGATGAAGAGAGATATTGCAGAGTTCGTGGATAAATGTTCTATATGCTAGCAGGCTAAGATAGAGCATCAGAAGCCTAGTGGGTCCATGTAGGAGTTCAGTATTTCTACTTGGAAGTGGGAAAAAGTGAACATGGACTTCATGACAAGTTTGCCTCATATCGTCATTAGCATGATTCAGTTTGGGTCATTGTAGATCGGATGATCAAGTCAGATCATTTCCTTCCAGTCCATACCTTTTATTCAGCCGAGGATTATGCCAAACTCTACATTAGAGAGTTAGTCAAATTGCACAGTGTTCTATTATCTATTATTTTAGATAGAGGTACCCAATTCACCTCTTAATTTTGGAAAGCATTCCAAAAGGGTCTTGGTACCCAAGTTCATCTCAGTATAGCCTTTCATCCTTCGATAGATGGTCAAGTGAAAAGGACCATTCAGACTTTAGAAGATATAATAAGGGCATGTGCAATTGATTTCAAGGGTAGTTGGGATGACCACTTGCCTTTGGTTGAGTTTGCATAAAACAATAGCTATCATTCCAGTATTAAGATAGATCTATTCAAATATCTATATGGTAGGATATACAGATCTTCAATTGGTTGGTTTGAAGTTAGTGAGGCTTCAGTCATAGGGCCTAATTTAGTATTCGATGCCTTTGATAAAGTCCTATTGATCAAAGAAAGACTCCGGACTGCTTAGAGCCGACAAAAGTCTTATGCAGATATGTGTAGAAAGAATTTTGAGTTCGAGATTGGTGATTATGTCTATCTAAAGATCTCTCCCATGAAAGAAATGAAGAGATTCAACAAGAAGGGAAAGCTCAGTCCCCGTTATGTCAGTCCCTTCAAGATTCTCAGTTGTTTTTGCATGGTAGCTTATGAACTCAAGTTGCCTTCAAATCTAGCCTCAGTTCATCAAGTTTTCCATGTCTCCTTGCTCAAGAAGTGCATAGGTGACTCGACAGTTATAGTCCCTATTCAGAGCATAGATGTTTAGAACAACCTCTCTTATGAAGAGATTCTAGTCTAAATTCTAGACTATCAGACTCGTAACTGAGGAACAAAGAAGTCCCTCTAGTCAAAATTCTTTGACGAAATAAGTCTGTTGAGGGAGATACTTGGGAAGCAGAAGCAGATATACGAACCAAGTATCCTCACCTCTTTTCTGCCAACGCAGCTCTAGCTCAAGGTAACAGTTCTCCATAAACTTATTCAGTTTCATATTTAAAATTCTATTACAAACTTGGTATTAAATACCATTGCATATTCATTCATGCATTCATATGTCAGTTTAGTTATATAATCATGCATCAGACATGCATTCTCATTATGAGAACCTTAGTTCATCAGAACACTCAGTCATGCATTCATGAATCAGTTACACATGCATCAGATATGCATGTTCAGTATGATATATTCAGTTATTAGTCATGTCAGTCATGAAATCATGTTTCATTCATTCATGTTTAGTATGTATGTTAATCTATCTTTTCTCCTGTAATATCCCAGGAAATTTTTCGTTAAAATTTTGTGCGTAAACGTGTTGGGTTCTATCTTCTAGAATGAATTATAAATTTTTTGTGCAGAATGTCTTAGATTATGACCCACCATTGCGTAGAGTATTGAATAATCTTTCCAAAAATATATGGATCATCCAAAATGGACATTCGAGCGACGAGTTATGAACATTCCGATCGAACCATGAATAGTAGTAAATAGTTTAACGTGCAGGAGAAAGTACTGAGGTCTGGAGTATTTTTGCTTCAATTTTAAATGATCATAACACCTTGTACGTAATGATTTGGGTGATCTACTATATATCAACGAAAATATCTACGATTCCTCTTTCCAATGAAATTGATTTCATCTAATTTGTCTATCGGAGCAAAAAGTTATGGCAGATCTACTTCAACCTATCAAAAGTGAATTTTTGGGTCAAATTCAAATGATCATAACTCCTCATACACAATAATTTGGGTGGGATACTATATATCAACGGAAATATATGAGAGTCCTCTTTCTAATGAAATTGGTTTCATCCAATTTGGATATCGGAGTAAAACGTTATGGTTTATCTACTTCAGACTATCAAAACAGTCCACCAAAGGACAGATTCGAGAATTATTTAATTTTTAGGGGCGTTTTGGTCATTCCCCCTCACCCAAAATCTGTCCAAACCCTATATTAAAGCCTATTAGAAGCATTATATGTTATATTTCATCAAATTCCCTCAAAAAGAAAACTCTAAGCTCCTACATCCAACTTCAAGAAACTCCAAAGTTCATCATTAATTCTGCAAATTTATTCAAGATTCCAAGTTTCTAGTTCAAGAACTCCAAGAACCATCATTCAAAGGTACGATTAACATCTAAAAAATGAGTATCGATCTAAAGTTCATCATTCAAGGTATGTGGGGTTTTTCAACAAGAACTCTCTTTCGTTCTTATACCCAAAAGTAATTTTCTTTACAAAGGCATGATTTTTATTTGATTTTTACAAATTTGAAGCATGAACCCATATCTTATGATGATTATTATGAAATTTTGATGTTTATGATTTTGAAAGATGAATTTACAGGTGTGGAGATATAAAGCATGAATCTTGAATGATATTTATCATGATTTTGATATTTGGGTCATGAACCCCTATTGGAAATTGTGTTTTTTTGAGAAAGTGTGTGTTATAAGCACGTTGATGTTGAATATTTGAGATATTTTGAATGATTTGACATTTTGGTCTTAATGGAGTTGTTTTGAACTCGAGTGTGAAAGAAATCCACAACGTGGTTGATTTTGATAGATGGGAAGCATGTTGGCTCCAGATGTATATTTATATATTATTGAAATTATTTTGTTGTGGATTGTCTTTATAATGATCTGAGCTAAGTTTGAAATCTTTAGCACCGAGTAGGAGGTATAAAGCGACCTTACTTCCCTAGAACTATGTGCCCCCGTAGGAGTGAGCTTGAGGCTGATTTATATAGTGATCACTAGTTTGTGTGGATTTGATATCGATAGTCCTACTCCGATGGCAAGGATAGGATGGCTCTCCCCAACGTGGGTTGTACGTTGGACTCCATGTAGCTCACATGGTTTATGTCGGTTATAGGATCTCCTAGTGTGTGTGTGTTTCCTTGTGTCTATGGTGAACGGTGAAGTGATTTGAAAGTGGAATTGTGAAAGTTATTCTTTCGAAAGATTTAAATGATATTTACATTTTGAGAATTGATATTCTTAATGAACTGAAAGTGATTGACAAATTATATGATGACTCACATGTGTTATTATACTTATTTCATCCTCTCATGATTATGATGATTTTCTTCGGGCTATGTGAGACTTTCATACATCTTGCATATTTATTATAAATATTTATGGTGATGATGTTTATAAAACTATATACACCCCCATATACTTGGTTCCTTTCCATGGTACTGACCCATATCTTCGGATGTGGGCTGTATTTTCTCGGAATGTAGGTTCAGGTGCTCAGTTCCAGGTTCGACAGTGATTCTTTGGGCACGCTGTTCTACCTCCTCTGTTGTGGTGAGTCCTCATGTTCTGAGAAAGTGATTTCTGATGTTGGTTTCACGGAATTGTTTACATTTGATAACTGAGTATGAGTCAGTTGGGACATGTCTCAATGGCTCGCTGGTTTTATTGATTTTCTTAGAGGCTTGTCAGACTAGTATAGATGTTGGGAGTTGACTAATAAGTCATATTTTATTATCTTTCTGAAATTCTTTTATTCTTGGATGATGATTATTCTGTTGATATTTGAGGGTTATTTATGAAAACCCCATTGATTTATGTTGAACTGAATGAAAATGGCTCAAAGGGTTAGCTTGGGGCTACTCGTAGCCTCAAGCACCGTGTGACGCTCCGGGACCTATTTTCCAAGGTATTACAAACTTAGTATCAGAGCCTAATGTTTTAAGGTGTCCTGGGAGTCTGACAAGCCGCGTTAAGTAGAGTCTTGATCATCGGTGTGTAGCGTGCCACATCTATGAGCAAGAGGCTACAAGACATTTTAGGAAAAAGTGTGATTCTCTCTTTCAAAAGTCTATCATGCTTAAAGTGTGTCTCTCTGTCATTGATTCATGTTCTCCTCTTTCAGAAATATACCTCTATTAATTGTCGGACCTGAGTGGTTAAGTTTTAGTTTCTGGGTGCATCCGTGTTTGAGTGGTCTAGGAATTCTGTGTCACCCAAGAGTCATTTTATCTTTTACCTCAAAGCTAGAAAGCTTATTTCCAAGGGGTGTATTTACCATTTGATTAGAGTCAAAGACACTAAGTCGGAGACTCCAAATCTCCAGGCTGTTAACGTCATCAATGAGTTTTCTGATGTCTTTCCGAATGATCTCCCAGGGATACCTCCTGATAGAGAGATAGAGTTCGGGATTGATTTTCTTCCCGATACTCAGCCCATTTCTATTTCTCCTTACCGTATGGCCCCTGTAGAACTTATGAAGTTGAAAGAGCAACTCAAAGATCTACTAGATAAGGGTTTCATAAGGCCCAGTATTTCTTCTTGGGGTGCTCCTGTGTTGTTTGTGAGAAAGAAAGATGGATCTTAACGTATGTGCATTGATTACCGCCAACTGAATAAAGTCACCGTAAAAAATAAGTACCCCCTTTCGAGAATAGATGATTTGTTTGACCAATTGCAAGGTGCAAGTTATTTCTCAAAGATAGACCTTCGTTCCGACTATCATCAACTTAATGTTAGGGAGTGTGACGTCCGAAAACCATTTTTCGAATTCGTTATGGCCATTTTGAGTTTCTTGTTATGTCTTTCGGGTTAACTAATTCCCCAGCAGCTTTCATAGACCTTATGAATCGAGTGTTCAGACCATATCTGGATACGTTTGTCATAGTGTTCATCGATGGTATACTGGTGTACTCTCATAGTGAGGATGAACATTTTGATCATCTCCGAACTGTCTTGCGAACCCTTAGAGATCACAAGTTGTTTGCCAAGTTCAGTAAATATGAGTTTTGGCTAAGGTCAATTGCTTTTCTGGGTCATATCATTTCTTTCGAGGGTATTAGAGTTGATCCCCAAAAGACCGAAGCTATTAGAAATTGGCCTAGACCTATTTCTCCGACTGATATTTAAAGTTTCTTGGGTTTAGCTAGCTATTACCGCCATTTTGTTGAGGGTTTCTCCTCTATAGCGTCTCCTATGACTCGGTTGACCCAAAAGAAAGTGAAGTTCTTGTGGTCCGAATCTTGTGAGAAAAGTTTTTAGGAGTTGAAGACTCGACTCACTTCAGCACCTGTTTTGACTTTGCCTGATGGTGTTGATGGTTTTGTGGTGTACTTTGATTCTTTGAGAGTTGGGTTGGGTTGCGTATTGATGCAGAAGGTTAAGGTGATAGCTTATGCTTCTAGACAGTTGAAACCCCATGAGAAAAATTACCCCACCCATTACCTTGAGTTGGCTGCTGTTGTGTTTGCTTTGAAAATCTGGAGACACTATTTGTATGGTGTCCATGTTGATGTTTTCACTGATCATAAGAGTCTGCAATATGTATTTACCCAGAGATAATTGAATCTTAGGTAGAGACGATGGTTAGAATTGTTAAAGGACTATGATATAAGTGTGCTGTACCATCCGGGTAAGGCCAATGTTGTGGCGGATGCCCTAAGTAGATGTCCATGGGTAGTGTTTCGCATGTGGTAGAAGGTAATAAAGAGTTAGCTCGTGATGTACATCGTTTGGCTAGATTGGGGGTTAGGTTGTTTGACTCTGCTGAAGGTAGTATAGGGGTTCAGAGTAGTTTTGAATCCTCCTTGGTTTCGGAAGTGAAGGAAAAGCAATACTTAGATGCTAGTTTGGTCAGACTGAAGGAGTCAGTCAAAGACCAAAAAGTAGAGGTTTTCTCCCAAAGGGGAGATGGTGTGTTGAGATTGCAGGGAAGATTGTGTGTCCCGAATGTTGATGATCTGAGACAGAAGATTATGGCTGAAGTACACGGGGTGCGATATTCTATTCATCCTGGTGCCACCAAGATGTACCGAGACTTGCGGGAAATCTATTGGTGAAGTGGCATGAAGAAAGATATAACAGTGTTTGTAGCTAAGTATGCAATATACCAATAGGTTAAGGTTGAACACCAAAGATCTGATGGTATGATGCAAGAGTTTAGTATTCCCACCTGGAAGTGGGAAGAGATAAATATGGACTTCGTGATTGGTTTACCTTCTTTCCGACGCCATCATGATTCCATTTAGGTTGTGGTTGATAGGTTGACTAAGTCTGCTCATTTCTTGCCTGTTCATACTTCATATACTGTTAAGGATTACGCTAGATTGTATATCCGAGAGCTAGTCAGACTGCATGGAGTTCCCTTGTCTATCATTTTGGATAGGGGTACTCAGTTTACTTCGCAATTTTGGAAAGCTTTTCAGAAGGGTCTTAGTACCCAAGTGCTTTTGATTTCTGCTTTTCATCCTCAGACCGATGGTCAGGCTGAGCGGACCATCCAGACCTTAGAGGATATGTTGAGAGCTTGTGCACTTGACTTTAAGGGAAGCTGGGATGATCGCTTACCGTTGATAGAATTTTCTTATAATAACAACTTTCACTTTAGTATTGGCATGGCTCCGTTTGAAGCCTTGTATGGGAGGAAGTATAGATCACCCATAGGTTGGTTCGAGATGGGTGAAGCGGCTGTGAGTGGTCCTGATTCGGGATTCGAGGCTATAGAAAAAGTTAAGTTGATTAGGGAAAGGTTGAAAACTGCGCAAAGTCGTCAGAAGTCATATGCGGATTTTAGAAGGAGAGACCTTGAGTTTGAAGTTGGTAACCTAGTGTATCTAAAAATTTCACCCATGAGGGGGGTGAAGAGATTTGGAAAGAAAGGGAAGCTTAGTCTCCGTTATGTAGGTCCTTACAAAATTCTTAGCCGTGTTGGTAAGGTAGCTTATGAGGTCGAGTTGCCTTCCGAGTTGTTCTCTGTTGATCTAATATTCCATGTCTCCATGCTTAAAAGGCATATTACCGATGCTGTGGTAGTGGATTCATCTGTGAGTGCTGATATTCAAGAAAATCTTTCTTTTGATGAGATTCCTGTTGAGATTCTTGATTTCAGTGTCCAAAGACTAAGGAACAAAGAAGTTCCCTTGGTCAAGGCGTTGTGGCAAAACCAATCTGTTGAGGGTGAAACTTGGAAAGATGAGGCGGATATGCGATCCAACTACCCGCACCTATTTTCAGCGAACTTCGATCAAGCCAAAGGTACCGTTCCTTCCTAAATCATGCACTTTTGATAAAAGTTGCAGCAGTTCAGCTGTCATTTATTATGTGTTCAGCTGTAGTTTCTTGAATTTATGCATTCTATGTTGCATTCAGACTGAGAAACGATGTGGTGATGAGTCTAACGAATGGTTTCAGCTGTATGCTCTGTTCCCTATCTAATTTGGGCATGTCTAGCATCATTCAAGGACGAATGTTTCCAAGGGGGGATGATGTAATACCCCAGGAAATTTTTCGTTGAAATTTTGTGCGTAAACATGTTGGGTTCTATCTTCTAGAATAAATTATAAATTTTCCGTGTGGAATGTCTTAGATTATAACCTACCATTGCGTAGATTATCAAATAAGCTTTCCAACTATATGTGGATCATCCAAAACGGACACCCGAGCAACGAGTTATGAACATTCCGATCGAACCGTGAATAGTAGTGAACAGTAAAACGTGCAGGAAAAAGTACTGAGGCCTAGCGTATTTTTTCTCCAACTTTAAATGATCATAACTCCTTGTACATAATGATCTGGGTGATCTACTATATATCAACGGAAAGATCTGCGAGTCCTCTTTCCAATGAAATTGGTTTCATCCAATTTGTCTATCGGAGAAAAAAGTTATGCTCGATCTACTTCATCCTATCAAAGCGAGTTTTTGGATCAACTTTAAACGATCATACCTCTTCTTACACAATGATCTGGGTGATATACTATATATCAACGGAAATATATGAGAGTCCTTTTTCTAATGAAATTTGTTTCATCCAATTTGGATGTTGAAGTTAAACGTTATGGTTTATCTACTTCAGACTATCAAAACAGTCCACCGAAGGATAGATTTGAGAATTATTTAATTTTTAAGGGCGTTTTGGTCATTTTCCCCCACCCAAAATCCATCCAAACCCTATATTAAAGCCTATTAGAAGCATTATATATTATATTTCATTAAATTCCCTCAAAAAGAAAACCCTAAGCTCCTACATCCAACTTCAAGAACCTCCAAAGTTCACCATTAATTCTGCAAATTTATTCAAGATTCCGAGTTCCTAGTTCAAGAACTCCAAGACCATCATTCAAAGGCACGATTAACATCTAAAAAATGAGTATTGATCTAAAGTTCATCATTCAAGGTATATAAGGTTTTTCAACAAGAACTTTCTTTCGTTCTTGTGACCAAAAGTAATTTTCTTTACAAAGGCATGATTTTTGTTTGATTTTTACAAATTTGAAGCATGAACCCATATCTTATGATGATTATTATGAAATCTTGATGTTTGTGATTTTGAAAGATGAATTTACATGTGTGGAGATATAAAACATGAATCTTGAACGATTTTATCATGATTTTGATATTTGGGTCATGAATCCCCATTGGAAATTATGTTTTTTGAGAAAGTGTGTGTTATAAGCACGTTGATGTTGAATATTTGAGATATTTTGAATGATTTGACCTTTTGGTCTTAATGGAGTTGTTTTGAACTCGAGTGTGAAAGAAATCCACAACGTGGTTGATTTTGATAGATGGGAAGCATGATGGCTCCCGATGTATATTTATATATTACTTAAATTGTTTTATTGTGGATTGTCTTTGAAATGATCTGAGCTAAGTCCGGGAGAAATCTTTAGCACCGAATGGGAGGTATAAAGCGACCTTACTTCCCTAGAACTACGTGCCCCTGTAGGAGTGAGCCTGAGGCTGATTTATATAGTGATCACTAGTTTTGTGGATTTGATATCGATAGTCCTACTTTGATGGCAAGGATAGGACGGCTCTCACCAATGTGGGTTGTACGTTGGACTTCATGTAGCTCACATGGTTTATGTCGGTTATAGGATCTCCTAGTGTGTATGTGTTTCCTTGTGTCTATGGTGAACGGTGAAGTGATTTGAAAGTGGAATTATGAAAGTTATTCTTTCGAATGATTTATATGATATTTACATTTTGAGAATTGATATTCTTGATGATTTGAAAGTGATTGACAAATTATATGATGACTCACATGTGCTATTATACTTATTTCATCCTCTCATGATTATGATGATTTTCTTCGGGCTATGTGAGTCATTCATACATCCTGCATATTTCTTATAAATATTTATGATGATGATGTTTATAAAACGGCATACACCCCCATATACTCGGTTCTTTTCCATGGTACTGACCCACATCTTCGGATGTGGGCTGCATTTTCTCGGAATGTAGGTTCAGGTGCTCAGTTCCAGGTTCGACAGTGATTCTTCGAGCACGCTGTTCTACATCCTCTGTTGTGGTGAGTCCTCATGTTCTGAGGAAGTGATGTCTGATGTTGGTTTCACGGAATTGTTTACATTTGATAACTGAGTATGAGTCAGTTGGGGCATGTCTCAATGGCTCGCTGGTTTTATTGATTTTCTTAGAAGCTTGTCAGACTAGTATAGATGTTGGGAGTTGACTAATAAGTCGTATTTTATCATCTTTCTAAATTCTTTTATTCTTGAATGATGATTACTCTGTTGATATTTGAGGGTTATTTATGGAAACCCCGTTGATTTGTGTTGAACTAAATAAAAATGGCTCAAAGGGTTAGCTTGGGGCTACTCGTAGCCTCAAGCACCGTGTGATGCTTCGAGACCCATTTTCTGGGGTGTTACATCTCCCCTCTCAGTTAGTCTCATTCGAGGATGAACGTTCCCAAGGAGGAGATATTGTAAGACTATATAATCTTGCATAGAAAATTAGCTCATTACGCCCCTTTAAAGATCTTTAGAAGGTCCAACACTTGGAAAATTTTAGATAAGTGTTCAACATTTAGTATCATTTTGAACCTTCAAACTTCGGGGATTTATTTAACGACCTTTTTGACCTCCATTTTTTGATTTTCAAGCTGCGTTACGATGGGACAAGGTAAGAGTGCTTTCCGAGTGAGTTTCAGGATTTTTGGAATAGTGTAAGGGCATATTTGGTATGTCAAAATAGTAGCTCAAGGCGATAGTGAGGCGCCGCCTAGGGTACACCCCTACTCTAAGCAGGGAACTGCCCTGGGTTCCCTAGGGGTCTAAGCAGGGCGCCGCCCTGGATATAGCCTTGGCCCAAACTTTTCTGCATTCTACACCCGTATGTGAAAGGATATTTTGGTCATTTTTCAACCATATATATACTCAAAAACATGGAATTAAGCTATATTTACACCAAAATATACCCATTTTCTTAAAATACTCTCAAGAACACATTAGGGTTTTCAATTGGGGATTTAAGTTCAAGCAAATTCCACCGCTAATCTTCAAGAATCTTCCGTTTAAGGTATGCGTTGTGTTGATTTATGCATTTCTTTCATCCATAAAGCTCAAGAACCCTATTTTAAATTATGAATCATGTTGCTATGTTGTGGGTTGTTAATGTTTATGGGATTATTGTTGAATGATTCCCAAGTTGGGGATCCTTATCTGAAATTATGAAACTACATGCGCACATGAATTAAAATCCATGACTTTGGTGGTTTATGATTTATGAAATTGATGATTACACCTATGCCTTAAATTGTGCATGTAAGGTGTTTGATAAAATGCCAAAAGAGATAGAAATTATGCCTTGTAGCTAAATTGTGATCCAAATGACAATTGCATGCTTTACCATTATAATCAAAATTGACTTCTATGATATTGTTGTGCATGATGGATGTTTGAAAGAGTACTTATGGAATTAATTGATGAAATCATGCTATTTTGATATGTATTCCCATTCATGTACAAGATTATGATAACCATGTACTTCATGAAATCCCCAATTTATTGTATTATGGATTGTTGATGTTGATCATGTATTCCAGAAAGTTATGCTTTGTCAGTTTCCTTCTATCAAGTCCTGGGGGTACTTGTACCTGAAAAATATAGCTGTGTTCTTGGAGTCAGTGTCATGTTTTCATGATATCCTTAGTCAAGCCATGATCCATAGAACTCAGTTAGTCATGTGACTCAAGAAATCTCAGAAATTCAGTAATCTCAATACTATCCCATCAGTCAATGGAACTCAGTTAACTTAGTCTAGTTCAGTTCAGTTAATCATGTTCAGTGTCTATTCAGGTGGGAGTAGAAATTAGCACCGAGTGAACCCAAGGACGGAAACTCACCTGTTATTAGAGGGTGTGATTCTTAGAAGCAATCCTTGCATTCTAAAACTACGTAGCCAGCGTAGGTTGAGACATCATAGCCTGTTATATGAGGGTAGATGAGGTGGCTTAACCTGATACATGAGGATTCCCACCGTTATCGCTAAAGTAACCTGTTATATGAGGGTTTCTCATAGATTGTCCTTACAAGTGGTGCAGTATTGACACCCTTCCAATTAGGGCACAGATTGGACCCCAACTCAGCTATATTGTATTGTTTGGGGCATGTCGATTAGATGACTACTTCCCACAGTTACAATTTTTAGTATCAGGCATTGTAAAAGAACTCAGATAGTTCTTCAAAATTTAGGACTATCAGATACAGTCAACTCAAAACAGTATGGAACTCAGCTAGTTCTACAAGAACCTAGACTGTTAGATACAGTCGTTCAGAATCAGTTATTAGTACTTATGCTATTAGTATTCAGACTCGTAGTCAGTGTTACCACAAATTTAGTTACAGTCATTTATGCATGCATGTATTTTCACATTCATGTTATACAGTTGGATAACATAGTTTATGCATATAAACCCTTGTATTTATCCTACCTCACATGCATACCAATATATTCAATCATACTAATGCATTTACGCTATGGTGTCTTATACCATAGGTCTAGAAGCATGATCTCTAAAGCATCAGTAGCCTTCCAGACTTTAGCAGCCAAACTTAGCAGTGAGTCCTCATCATTCGAGGATGACATGATTATTACCTTATTATTTTAGTTTTCAGTTATATTAGTAGCCAGAGTTAGTTGGGAAAACGTCCCATCAACTCCTTATTTATACAGTTAGAGGATTTTCAAACTATCACGTTTAAACAGTTTATTTCAGTTGTTTTGGGTATTTCATACCCCATTCAGATGTTATGTTTTATCAGTTACATTTTTAGTATTGAACCTTATGGCCTATCATCCTTTATTTACGCATTTATATATGTATATGTAATGCCCCAAATTTAGTACCCGTAATGCTACATGATGCTCACGACCCCGAAGGACCCAAGCTAACCCATGACTGATATCTATACCTGTATATTGTATAACATACTAAATATAATACAGAAATAGAGGATAAAAATCCACAAGGTTACTTGAGCTTGATTTGTGTTGGCGGAGAAGAGGTGAGGATACTTGGTTCGCATATCTACTTCTTCTTCCCAAGTAGCTCCCTCAACGGACTGATTTCTTCAAAGAACTTTGACTATAGGGAGTTCTTTGTTCCTCAATCTACGAGTTTGATAGTCTAGAATTTCGACTGGAATTTTCTCATAAGAGAGACTGTTCTTAACATCAATAGTCTGAATAGGGACTACAACTGATGGGTCACCTATGCACTTCTTGAGCAAGGAGATATGGAAGACTGGGTGAACTGAGGCTAGATTTAAAGGCAACTCGAGCTCATAAGCTAATTTTTTGAAGCAACTGAGAATTTTTAGGGACCAACATATCAGGGATTGAGCTTTCCCTTCTTGCTGAATCTCTTCACTCCCTTCATGGGAGAGATCTTGAGATAGGCAAAATCATCGATCTCGAACTCGAGATCCGTTCTACGTACATCTATATAAGACTTCTGTTGGCTCTAGCATCCCAGAGTCTTTCTCTGATCAACTGAACTTTTTCTAAGGCATCGAATACCAAGTCAGGCCATACAATCGAGGACTCACTAACTTCAAACCAGCCAATCGGAGATCTACACCTCCTACCATAAATAGCTTTGAATGGAGCCATATGAATACTAGAATGATAGCTATTATTATATGAAAACTCAATCAAAGGCAAGTAATCATCCCAACTACCCTTGAAATCAATGGCACACGTACTCAGCATATCTTCTAAGGTCTATATGGTCCTTTCTGCTTGACCATCTATCTGAGGATGGAAGGCTCTACTGAGATAAACTTGGGAACCAAGACCCTTTTAGAATGCTTTTTAGAAGTGAGAGGTGAACTGGGTACCTCTGTCTAAGATTATAGATAGCGGAACACCGTGTAATCTGACCAACTCCTTGATGTAGAGTTTGGCATAATCTTTTGTTGAATAAGAGGTATGAACTGGAAGGAAATAAGATGACTTGGTCATCCTGTGTATAATGGCCCAAACTAAATCATGCTGATGACGAGTTCGAGGGAAACCATCACGAAGTCCATGTTCACTTTTTTCCACTTCCAAGTAGGAATAATGTACTCATGCATAGGACCACTAGGCTTCTGATGCTCTATCTTAACCTGCTAACATGTAGAGCACTTAGCCACAAACTCTGTAATATCTCTCTTCATCCCATTCCACCAATAGATTTCCTGCAAGTCGCGGTACATCTTAGTGTCCCCTGGATGAATAGAGTATCGCGCCCCATGCGCTTCTACAAGAATTCACTATCTTAATTCATCTACACCTGGAACACACAAACGACCCTAACAATGCAGAATACCATCTCCCCCTTGGGAGAAAACCTCTACTTTCTGATCTTTGGCTGAATCTTTCAACTTAACAAGGATGGGATCTTTATCTTACTTTTCTTTCACCTCGGAAACTAGAGATGATTCTGAACTACTCTGAACCCATATGTCACCCCACTCTGTATCGACTAAGCGAACACCTAGTCTGGAAAGCTGATGGATTTCCTAAGGTAAATTCTTCTTACTGTCCAAAACATGAGCAACACTACCCATAGACAGTCTACTGATAGCATTGGCCACTATGTTAGCCTTGCCTGAATGATAAAGGACACTCATGTCATAATCTTTCAAGAGCTCTAACCACCTTCTCTGACAAAGATTGAGATCTTTCTGAGAAAAGACATACTGATGGATCTTATGATCTATGAACATCTATATGAACACTGTATAAATAATGCCTCCTAATCTTCAAGGTAAATACTACGGCTGCTAACTCAAGTTCATGAGTAGGATAATTCTTCTCATGGGGTTTAAGTTGTCTGGAGGCGTAGGCTATGAACTTACTATGCTGTATAAGGACATAACCCAAACCTACTTTGGATGCATCACAATACACCACGAACCCATCTAAACCATCTGGAAGAGCTAAGACTGGAGCTGAGGTGAGTTGAGTCTTCAACTCCTAAAAACTCTTCTCGCAAGGATCTGACCACTAAAACTTGACTTTCTTCTGAGTTAATCTAGACATAGGGGATGCAATAGATGAAAATCCCTTAACAAATTATCTGTAATGGCTAGCCAAACCCAAGAAACTCCTGATATCTGATGGATAAATAGGGAGAGGCCAGTTTCTTACCGCTACGGTATTTTGAGGATCAACCCTAATCCCATCACCAAAAATAATATGATTAAGGAATGCTACTAACCTTAGCCAAAATTTGCACTTACTAAATTTGGCGAATAGCTAATGGTCTCTAAGAGTCTAAAGTACTGTTCTGAGATGTTCTGCATATTCATTCTCACTGAGGGAATAGACAAGGATGACATCTATAAAGACTATGACGAACATGTCCAAGTACTGCTTGAATACCCGATTCATCAAGTCCATAAAAGCTGCTAGGGAATTAGTAAGACCAAAGTACATGACCAGAAACTCGAAGTGACCATACTGAGTACGGAAAGCTTCTTCGGGATGTCATATTCTCTAACTTTGAGCTGATGATAGCCGAATCTGAGGTCTATCTTGGAGAAATAGCTAGCACCCTGAAGTTGATCAAACAAGTCATCGATTATGGGAAGAGGATACTTGTTCTTTACCGTGACTTTATTAAGCTGACGCTAATCAATACACATTCTGAGAGAACTATATTTCTTTCACATGAATAAGACTGGTGCGCCCCACAGGGAAACATTGGGTCTGATGAATCCCTTATCTAAGAGATCCTTCAACTGCTCTTTTATTTCTTTAAGTTTCTCTGGTGCCATTTTGTATGGTGGAATAGATATAGGCTGAGCATCTAAAAGAAGATCAATGTCGAATTCCATTTCCCTTTCAAAAGAAATTCCTGGAAGATCTTTGGGAAAGACATCTGAATATTCATTCACAACTGGGACTGAATCAAGACTGAGAGTTTCAGAACTAGTATCCTTAACTCAAACAAGATAATAGACACATCCTTTAGATATCATTTTCCTTTCCCGAAGGTAGGAAATAAGCTGACCTCTAAACGTTGAAGTACTACCCTTCCACTCTAGGACGGGTTCATTCAGAAATTGGAACTGGACTATTCTATTTCTGCAGTCGACTGTGGCATAGCAGGAATAAATCTAATCCATGTCAAGAATGATATCAATAGTCATCTCTAATTCGACTATGTTTGCTGAAGTGGATTTATGAGATACCATAATCGGATAGTTCCTATATACCCATCGGGCTATGATAGTTTTACCCACTAGGGTAGAGACTAATAAGGGCTCTACTAGAATTTTGGGACTGGTTCGGAAATCACCTACTATATAGAGAGTAACAAAAGGTAAGAAAGCTCCTGGATCTAGCAAAGCGTAAACATGTAAGTGAAATATTTGTAACATACCAGTAACCATATCAGGAGAATTTTCCTAATCTTGCCGGGACTGGAGAGCATAAAGATGATTTTGACGTTGCCTACTAGTAGTACTGGAGGTGGCACACTACTGATTCGGGCATCTGAACTGAGCTGAGGAGCGGTTCTACTGACCCTGATAACCTGACTAAGGACAATCTCTAACTCTGTGGCCTGGCTTTCCACAACCAAAATAGGCATCGCTACCCACTCTGCAAACACCCTTGTGGTTCTTAACACCAAGTCTAACAAAGGGGATTGGTTAAGGCACTGCTAACATTGCCCTGAGACTTAGAGCTTGGCACCCTATCTTTGTTTCCATCTTTGAATTTCGTCACTGGAGCACTGTCTGATAAAGAAGTTGGAACTGATGACTTAGGATGAAACTGAGAACGTTTCTCTCCTTCTGATTTGGGCTGAGAAAAGTTGAAACTACCTGTCCTTGCTCTCTTATTCTACTTCTCCCTCATCTTAATCTTTTTCTCCTCTATCTGCTGAGCATGAGTCATAAGCCTGGCTATGTTCGTGTCACTGTTCAACATTGTAGACCTACACTCATTCACCATACTATTATTCACCCTAGAAATAAACTTACTCATCTTAGCCCTGCTATCTACAACTACGTGAGGAGCATATCTGGCTAGTTGAGTAAACTTAAGGGAATACTCTTTCACCGTCATATTGCCCTGCCTGATATTGATGAACTCTAACACCTTAGCTTTTCTCGGCTCAAGGGGAAAGAATCTATCAAGGAAAGCAGAGGCAAACTCCTCCCAATCAATAGGCCCTGCATCATCTGGCCTTTCTGACTTCCACTGCTTATACCAAGTATGAACATCATCCTGCAACTGATATGCAACTAGCTCAGCACTCTCACTAGAAGTAACCCCTATTATATTTGTAACCTTCTGCACATAATCTAGGAATTTCTGAGGGTCCTTATCTGACTTAGACCTGATAAAGGATGGAGGATTAATTTGGGTGAAGTTTCGAATCCTAACTGCAGCTAAATCGGCCACTGGGTTGGCTGAAATGACAGCTAGTCATTCATTCTGAATAGCAACTAACTGAGTAAGATTAGTGAATATAGCTCTGAACTCTGCATGTGAAACATGTTCGTCAAGAAATCTTCTTAGACAGGCTAGTTTCTTCTCTTGGGAGGCATGTTCTGAAATAAAGAGAAGAAATGGATTAGACTGAGAGATTAACTTGAGATTATGCTCACTGGCATGACATGAATACTGAAATAAGGGAAACTGTTCATAAAACATCTTATAGCCTCCTGTAAATAAATGTGGCATGCAACACACCTATGTACAAGACTCTACTAGATGCTGCTTTCAGACTTTCTAGGACACTATTGAACCTGACTCTGATACCAAGTTTATAACACCCCAAATTTGGTACCCAAAATGCTACATGGTGCTCACGCACCCGAAGGATCACAAGCTAACCCATGACTGATATTTGTACCTGTACACTATATAACATACTAAATATAATGTGAAAATAGAGGCTAAAAGGCCAAAAGGTTCAAAACTACATGACTGATAAAATATAATATCTGAGTGGGATAACAGAACACCCAAAACTAAAATACTGTTTGAATATATTGTAGTCTGAAAAGCCTTTAAAACATGGCTGTCTGGATAAAGAGTTGATGGGACATATCCCCAACTAACTCCGATGACTGAAATAACTAAGTACTGTAATAATAAAATAACAAATCATATCTTTCTCGAAGGATGAGGACTCACTGCTGACTGACTGCTGATATCTAGAATCTGCTGATGCTCTGGAGCTCTTGTATCTAAACCTATGGTATAAGACACCATAGCATAAATGCGTCAGTACTTTGAATATACTGGTATGCATGTGAGGTAGACTGAATGCATGGGGTTTATATGCATGAATAATATTGGCTAACTAACTAATATGAATGAGAGAATACATGCATGAATACATAGTAGCTATATCTGAGATCGTGATAACATAAATATAGTGATAACTTAACATGACTGGTAACTGAGTTTTGATGACTGATATAACTGATAACATGAGTGGCTGTATCTGACAGTCTTGAATCTGATGGAACTAGCTGAGTCCGTAATGTATTTGAGTTTACTATATCTAACAGTCCTAAATTCTGAAGAACTATCCAAGTTTTTTTACTGAGATTGATACTGAGACTGGGAAGTAGTTATCTAATCGATATGCCCCTAATACACCATTATGGCTAAATTGGGGTCCAATCTGTTACCCCAATTAGAAGGGTGTTAATACTGCGCCACTAGTAAGGACACGCTGTGAGTGACCCTCATCTGATAGTGTCCCCAAAATAGAACAGTGGGGCCCTCATCTGACAGTGCTTATCCACACTATCAACCCTCATCTGACTGTGTGTGTTCCTATATTTGGGTTCACTCGGTGCTAATTCCTACTCCTATATGAATAAACACTGAACATGATTAACTGATCTAAACATGGACTAAGTTACTTAATCTCGTTGACTGATGGAATACTACAGATACCTGATAACTGATAACTGACTGAGTTCATGAGATTATTGAGGTTTCCTGAGTCATGAGACTGTCTGAAGTCTAAGGATCACGGCTTGACTGAGAGTATCATGAAAACTTGACATGTCTCTAGGCACACAGAAAAGTTTTTGGGTACAAGTACCCCTAGGACTCAATAGAGGGAAACTGACAAAGTATGACTTTCTTGAATATGTTCCCCACATCAACAATACATAACATCATAAGTTGGGGATTTCACGAAGTACATGGTTATCATATTATTTGTAATACCCGAGCTTTTTCTTAGCTTGAAAATCATCTCAAGGATGTTATAACTTTCTTTGAAATAAGAATTCATTCTTATACATGTGGTATTCCTATAATTTTCACATCCTATCACGTGGGAAATTGAATAATCTTTCCATCGATATATAATTTGCCCAAATCCGACACTCGGGCGAAGAGTTAGAGCCTTTTTAGTGAAACAGTGTTTGACCTGAGCCTTCAGCGCGTCACAGAGATAGCTCAAATGGCAATTGTCAAATTCTAGTTCTGCTCCATGATATTGGTACGTCGCACCAAACTTCTAGGTCGTAGACAAGGTGGCAATGCGATAGCTTCGCATCTCGCCACCGTGCAATTTCCCAATTATCAAATTCCAGTGACACGCACGATAACGCCATGTCGCGCCAAGGGCACAACTTGGGAAATTTTACTAAAAATTTAATGACGTATCTAGGGTTAAAAGGGCCAACTTCCTACCCCTATATAATTCCTTTAAAACGTGATTCAACCACTTTTTACCCAAAACATATTAGTTTCTCTCAAGTTTATCTCAAGAACAAACTAGGGTTTCTATTAGGGATTCAAATTCAGGAAGGTTTCACCATCAATCTTCATGAAATCACGAACTAAGGTATGCATAGTGTTCAGTCGTGGACTCCTTTCGTCCATGAAGTCCAAGAATCCCTTTTCAACTACAAGTTATGAATTTTCTTCATGTTTTCATGCTTTGTATGTTCTCTTTCATGTTGATAAATGAGGAATTGATTTCTATTCCATAAATTGATGATAAATTCCATGTGGGTTGATTAGTATAGATAAAGATTTATGAAATCTCATGACTAAAACCTATTAGACGTTTGATGAAATGCTACAAAAAATGTATTGTGGTGATTATTATGTATTAAAGAATATCAAGTCATGTCAGTTTCCTTCTATCGAGTCTTGGGGGTACTTGTACCCGAGATATTAGTTGTGTGCCTAGATCCATGTCATGTTTTCACGATACTCTCAGTCAAGCTATGAACTCTTAGACTTCAGATAGTCTTATGACTCAGGAAAAATCTTTATGATCTCATTACTCAGTCAGTTGTTAGATATCAATAGTATTCCGTCAGCCATGGAAATTCAGTAACTTAGTCCATGCTCAGTTTAGTTCAGTAAATCATGTTCAGTGTCCATTCAGATGGGAGTAGGAATTTGCACCGAGTGAACCCAAGGATGGGGACTCACCTGTTATACGAGGGTGTGATTCCTAAAAGCAATCCTTGTGTTCCAGAACTATGTAGCCAGCATAGGTTGAGACATCATAGCCTGCTATATGAGGGTAGATGAGGTGGCTTAACCTGTTATGTGAGGGTTTCCACTATTTTCGGTAGAGTTATCTGTTATATGAGGGTTACTAACATGTTGTCCTTACCAGTGGTGTGGTATTGATACCCTTCCAATATGGGCATAGATTGGACCCTAGCTCAGCTATTATAGCACCTTGGGGGCATGTCGGTTAGATACTACTTCCCACAGTTTCATATTATAGAATCAAGACCGTCAGATATAGTCAATCAGTCTCAATAATAGAACTTAGATAGTTCTTCAGATTTCAGGACTGTCAAATACAGTCAACTCAAATACAGTACGGAACTCAAATAGTTCCATCAGATTCAGGACTGTCAGCTATAGTCACCCATGTTATCAGTTATACTCAGATACAGTCACCCATATTATCAGCATTATTCAGATATAGTCTTTTATGTTATCAGTCATATCAGTTACTAGCATGTCATGTTATCAGTATACACTCAGAAATCATGAAATCACATTGTCAGTTATAGTTACGTATTTATACATGTATTCTCACATTCATGTTAGACAGTAAGTTACCATTATTCATGCATGCAAACCCTTGCATATAGCCTACCTCACATGTATACTCGGTACATATGTACTGATGCATTCACGCTATGGTGATTTATTTTATATTACACCATAGATTCAGAGACACGAGTTCCAGATTAGTAGTAGATCCTAAATTTAGCAGTCATAGTAGAAGTGAGCCCTTATCCTTCTAGGACTTAATAATTTTATAGTATCCCATTGATTAGCTTATTAGTTAGAGTTAGTTGGGGACATGTTCCATCAACTCCTTATTCAGATTCTTCAGACAGTAGAGGATTCCAGATGAGATGCAGACTAGATATAGACTATTATGTTTTAAACTTCAGTTTTGTTTTTGGTATTCTATTGCCCCACACAAATGTTACGTTATTCAGTTATGTTCATGATCTAACCTTATGGCCTTCAGTGCATGTTTCTGCATTATTATGTTGCATTATTATGTTATCTTATGCAGTATACAGGTACAGATATCAGTCATGGGTTAGCTTGTGGTCCTTCGGGGTTATGAGCATTGTGTAGCATTTTGATTCATCAAATCGGGTCATTACAAACTTAGTATCAAAGCCTAAGGTTCAATAGAGTCCTAGGAAGTCTGAAAGCCGCATCTGTAGAGTCTTGTACATGGGTGTGTTGAGCACCAAATTTATGTGCAGGAGGCTATGAGATGTTTAAGAATAGTTTCCCTTTTTCAGTATTCATGTCGTGCCTGTGAGCATAATTACAAGTCAGGACTGCATTTACCACTCTTGCTTAATCAGTCGCTACTCATAATGAACGACCAACAGTTATTCCAGCCAACCTAGTGGCCAACTTAGCTGCAGCGAGGATTCAGGACTTCACTCGAATAAATCCTCCAACCTTCCTCGAGTCTAAGGTAAATGAAGACCCTCAGGAATTCTTAGATCAATTTTAAAAAGTGATAGACTCCATGGGGGTGACTACTATTGAGAGTGCTGAGCTAGCTTCATATCAGTTGTAGGATATGGCTCATACTTTGTTCAAATAGTGGAATTCTGAAAGATCAGATGATGAAGGTAGAGTTGGAGAAGTTTGTCACTGCTTTCTTAGACAGATTCTTTCCCCAAGAGCTTAGAGAAGCCAAGGTGCTAGAGTTCATCAACCTCAGACAGGGTAATATGACAGTGAAAGAGTATTCTTTTAAGTTTACTCAATTAGCCAGGTATGCCCCTCATGTGGTTGCAGACAGTAGATCCAAGATGAGTAAGTTCGCTTCAGGGGTGAATGATAGCGTGGTTAATGAGTGTAGATCCACCATATTGAACAGTGACATGAACTTTGCTAGACTTATGACCTATGCTCAGTAGATAGAAGAGCAGAAAATTAAGCAGAGGGAAAAGCAAAATAAGAGAGCGAAGACAGGTAGTTTCAACTTCGCTCAGCCTAAATCAGAAGGAGGAAACCGTTCTTAGTTTCATCCTAAGTCATCAGTTCCAGCTCCCTCTACAGCTAGTGCTCTAGTTCCTAAGTTCAGGAAGGGTAACAAAGATAGAGCAACAGGCTCTAAGACCCAGGGTAGTGTTAGTAGTGCCCGCTCCTACCCTCTTTACCAGACTTGTGGTAAGTACCATCAGGGTGTGTGTAGAGAAGGTAGTGGCATTTTTTTTTTGTTATGGCAAGCCAGACCACATAGTTAGAGATTGTCCTCATCCAGGTCCTCAGGTTCAATAGAATCGCTCCTCAGCTCAGTCCGGTCACCTAAATCAGCAGGGTGCCACTTCCAGTGCTACTAGCGGGCAACACCCAAATCATCTCTATGCTCTTCAGACTCGACATGATCAGGAAAATTCTCCTGATATAGTTACTGGTATTTATAGATCCTTCATGTGTATGTTTATGCTTTGCTAGATCCAGGAGCTTCCTTGTCTTTCGTTACTCCTTATATAATAGTTGATTTCAGAATCAGTCTCAAAATTCTAGTAGAACCCTTTTCAGTGTCTACTTTAGTGGGTAAAACCATCATAGCTCGGTGGGTATAAAGGAACTTTCTGGTTATGATATTTCAGAAAGTCACTTTAGCTGACTTAGTCAAAATAGAGATGACTGATATTGATATCATTCTCGGCATGGATTGGCTTCATTCTTGCTATGCCACAGTCGACTGCAGAAATAAAATAGTTCAATTTTAGTTCCCAAATGATCCCTTCCTAGAGTGGAAGGGTAGCGTATTCGTTTTCAGGGGTCAACTTGTTTCCTACCTTCAGGCAAGGAAATTGATATCTAAGGGATGTGTTTATCATATAGTTCATGTTAGAGATTCTGGTTCCGAGGCTCCCAGTCTCGAATCAGTCCCAACAGTGAATGAATATTCACATATCTTTCTCGAAGATCTTCCAAGAATTCCTTTCGAAAGGGAAATAGACTTCATTATTGATCTATACTCAGCCTATCTCTATTATGCCATACAAAATAGCACCAGCAAAACTCAAGGAACTGAAAGAATAGTTGAAGGATCTCTTAGATAAGGGATTCATCAGACCCAATATTTCCTCGTAGAGCGCACCAATCTTATTTGACCGCAAGAAAGATGGTTCTCTCATAATGTTCATTGATTACCGTCAACTCAATAAGGTTATTGTCAAGAAAAAGTATCCTCTTCCCAGAATCGATGACTTGTTTGACCAACTTCAAGGTGCCAGTTATTTCTCTAAGATAGACCTCAGATCTGGCTATCATCAACTCAGAGTTAGAGAATGTGACATCCCGAAGACAACTTTTCATATGCAGTATGGTTACATCGAATTCCTAGTCATGCCATTTGGTCTTACCAATGCCCCAGCCGCTTTCATAGACTTGATGAACTATGTGTTCAAGCAGTACTTGGACATGTTCATCATAGTTTTTATAGATGATATTCTAGTCTATTCCCGCACTGAGAGAGATCATGCAGACCATCTGAGAATAGTACTCCAGACTCTCAGAAATCATCAGTTATTCGCCAAATTCAGTAAGTGTGAATTTTGGCTAAGGTCAGTAGCATTCCGTGGTCATATCATTTCTAGTGATGGCATTGGGGTAGATCCTCAAAATACCAAAGCAGTAAGAAACTAGCCTCGCCCTGTTTCTCCATCAGATATCAGAAGTTTCTTGGGTTTGGATGGCTATTACAGGCGGTTTGTTCAGGGATTTTCTTCTATTACATCTCCTATGTCCAGATTGACTCAGAAGAAAGTCAAGTTTCAGTAGTTAGATTTATATGAGAAGAGTTTTCAGGAATTGAAGACTTGACTCACCTCAACTCCAGTCCTACCTCTTCCAGATAGTTAGACGGTTTTGTAGTTTATTGTGATACATCTGGAGTGGGTTTAGGTTGTGTCCTCATGCAGCAGGGTAAGGTCATAGCCTACACCTCTAGACAACTTAAACTCTATGAGAAGAATTATCCTACTCATAATCTTAATTTAGCAGCCGTAGTATTTGCCTTAAAAATTTGGAGGCATTATCTCTACGGAGTTCATGTAGACGTCTTCATAGATCATAAGAGCCTTCAGCATATATTTTCTCAAAAAGATCTCAATCTTCTTCAGAGAAGGTAGTTAGAGATCTTAAAAGATTATGACATGAGTATTCTTTATCATCCGGGCAAGGCCAACGTAGTGGCCAACACTCTCAGTAGACTGTCCATGAGTAGTATTTCTCATATTGATAATAGTAAGAAAAAGTTAGCTTAAGAAGTCCACCAGCTTGCCAGACTAGGCGTTTGCTTAGTCGACTCTTCAGAGGGCGGTGTATGTGTTTAGAGTAGTTCAGAATCATCTCTAGTTATCAAGGTAAAATAAAAGCAAGATAAGGATCCTAGCCTTTTCAAGCTAAAAAAGTCAGTTTAGAATCAGAAAATAGAGGTTTTCTTCCAAGGGGGAGATGGTGTCGTTCATTGTCAGGGTCGTTTTTGTGTTCCAGATATAGATGACATAAGGCAGTGAATTCTTGCAGAAGCGCATGGTGTCGCTACTCTATTCATCCAGGGGCCACAAAGATGTACCGCAACTTGTG
>NW_025892996.1:57336-66629 GCF_002878395.1 Capsicum annuum
CCTCTACCCAAGAGCGATTTGTCATTGTGGAGGCTTGGAAACACTCCGATTTCCTTTGTAGGAATTACATTTTGAGTGGTCTCCAAGATGACCTTTACAATGAGTATAGTGGAACAAAGACAGCAAAAGAGTTTTGGAGAGCGCTAGAAAGGATGTATAAGACTAAGAATGCGTGAACCAAAAAGTTCTTTGTTGCAAGATTCCTGGAATATAAAATGATCGACAACAAGTCTGTTGTATCCCAAGTACAGAAACTGCAAGTGATCATCCATGATCTCCTTGCGGAAGGTATGATTTTGACAAATACCTTTGTTGAACAGTTGAAAAAAATTCTTAATATTCACATAAACTTTATTGTAGGTTTGGTCGTGAATGAAGCGTTTCAAGTTGCAGCAATAATAGAGAAGTTATCACCTATGTGGAAGGACTTCAAGAACTATTTGAAACACAAATGTAAGAAAATGTCAGTCAAAGATCTAATAGTGAGACTACGCATTGAAGAAGGCAATAAACCTGCAGAAAGAAGGTCGAGAGGAAATTCTTGTAACTCCCCGAATCTAATACCCAGAATGCTACACAGTGCCCGTGACCCCGAAGGACCACAAGCTAACCCATGACTGATATCTATAACTGAACACTGCATGATATACTATTAGATCCTGCAAAAATCTTGCGTTTAAAATCCGCTCGTTTGGCTCCTTGAAGCTCTATAGAAGGTCCAACACTTAGAAAATTTTAGCTAAGTGTTCAACACTTAGTCTCATTTTAGACCTCCAAACTTTGGGGATTTATTTGACGACCTTCCTGACCTTTGTTTTCCAATTTTCAAGTTGTTTTGCGATGGGGAAAGGTCGTAGTACATTTTGGGTGAATTTTGAAATTTTTCGGATAGCGTAAGGGCATATTTAGGTGCCCAAAACAGTAGCAAAAGGCGATAGTCCCACGTTGCCCAGGGTTTAGCACCGCTCCAGGTGGGGCGTTGCCCTGGGTAACCTGGCGGACTTGTGAGGCATCACCCTGAGTACCCCAGTAGACTTGCCAGGCGCCGCCCTGACTTTAGATTTTTGCCCAGTTTTTCAGCATTCCACCTTCATATTTTGAAGGGCAGTTTGGTCATTTTTCCATCCATATATAAGCTCTTTAACACGAGATTCATCCCCTTTGAAGCCTAAATATTGTTATTTCTCTCAAGAACACACCTAGGATTTTCAATTGGGGATCCAAGTTCAAGAATACAACCGTTAATCTTCCAAGAATCACGAACTAAGTTATGTAATGTGTTGATTCATGGATTTCTTTCATCCATAAATCTTAACAATCCCATTTTAAATTATAACTTATGATGTTTATGATGTGGGTTGATGATATTCATGTGATTATAGTTGAATGATTTCCAAGTTGGAATCTTATGTGTCTTTATGAAACTATGGTAGTATATGAGTTGGAAACATACAAATTTGGTTGTTATTGATGTGTAATTTTTATGATTTCACCCATGCCCAAAATTGTGCATGCAAGGTGTTTGTTAAAATGCTTGAAAGCATAGAAATTATGCCTCATAGCTCAAACTTGAACTAAATGAGACATGCTTGTCCACCTCTTATGTTTAAATGGTTTCCATTCTATCATTGTGAAATGTATATGTTGTCGGAGTGCCCATGATATTAGAACATGCGATTAGGATATGATTATAAGAATTTCCGTTCATGTAAGATAATGTAATGTCCCAATTTACTGAACTGAAATACTACACGGTGCTCATGACCCCGAAAGACCACAAGCTAACCCATGACTGATATCTGTACTTGTATACTGTATAAGATAACATAATAATATGGAAACATGCACTGAAAGGCCATAAGGCTCGATCATGAACATAACTGAATAACATAACATTTGTGTGGGGTAATAGAATACCCAAAACAGAATTGAAGTTTAAAACATGATAGTCTGTATCTAGTCTATATCTCATATGAAAGCCTCTACTATCTGAAGAATCTGAATAAGGAGTTGATGGGACATGTCCCCAAATAACTCCAACTAATAAGCTAATCAATGATATATTAGAAAATTATTATGTCCTCGAAGGATGAGGGCTCACTTCTACTTTGACTGCTAAATCTTGGATCTACTGCTGATCTGGAACTCGTGTCTCTGAACCTATGGTGTAACATAAAAGAAAGCACCATAACGCGAATACGTCAGTACATATATACCGAGTATACATGTGAGGTAGGCTATATGCAAGGGTTTGCATGCATGAATAATGCTAACTGACTATCTAACATGAACGTGAGAATACATGCATAAATATGTAATTGTAACTGACAATGTGATTTCATGATTTCTGAGTCTGTATACTAATAATGTGATGTGCTAGTAACTAATATGACTGATAACATGAAGGACTATATCTGAATAATGTTGATAACATGAGTGACTGTATCTGAGTATAACTGATAATGTGGGTGACTGTAGCTGACAGTCTTAAATCTGATGGAACTATCTCAGTTTCATATTGTATCTGAGTTGATTGTATCTGACAGTCCTAAAATCTGAAGAACTATCTGAGTTTTATTAGTGAGACTGATTGACTGTATCTGACAGTTCTAATTCTATAACATGAAACTGTGGGAAGTAGTATCTAACCGACATGCCCCAAAGGTGCTATAATAACTGAGCTGGGGTCCAATCTATGCCTTGATTGGAAGGGTATCAATACCGCACCACTGGTAAGGACAACATGTGGTAACCCTCATATAATAGGTAACTCTAGCAAGAACGGTGGGAACCCTTACATAACCGATTAAGCCACCTCATCTAACCTCATATAACAGGCTACAATGTCTCAACCTATGCTGGCTACATAGTTCTGGAATACAAGGATTGCTTCTAGGAATCACACCCTCGTATAACAGGTGAGTCCCCATCCTTGGGTTCACTCAGTGCTAATTCCTACTCCAATCTGAATGGACACTGAACATGATTTACTGAACTAAACTGAGCATGGACTGAGTTGCTGAATTTCCGTGGCTGATGGAATACTACTGATATCTGATAACTAACTGAGTCATGAGATAATGAAGATTTTTCCTGAGTTATAAGACTATCTGAAGTCTAAGAGTTCATAGCTTGACTAAGAGTATCATGAAAACATGACATGGATCTAGGCACACAGCTAATATTTCGGGTACAAGTACCCCCAAGACTTGATAGAAGGAAACTAACATGACTTGATATTCTTGAATACATAATAATCACCACAATATGTTTATTGAAGCATTTAATCAAACTTCTAATAGGCATAAGCTTGTACATTTATGGGGATTTCATGATATCATGCTAGTTAGGAAAATTTCCTTCATCTAGGCATTTAATCAAACATATGGCAGGCATAGTACATGTAAACATCATGGTATAGAAACTAAACATCATGGTTCAATTCCAATTTCATCATACAAGGTTTTAGTCATGAGATTTCATAAATCCTTATCTATACTAATCAACCCACATGGAATTTATCATCAAATCATGGAATAGAAATCAATTCCTCATTTATAAACATGAAAGAGAACATACAAACCATGAAAACATGAAGAAAATCCATAACTTGTAGTTGAAAATGGATTCTTGAACTTCATGGACGAAAGGAGTCTATTAATTAACACTATTCATACCTTAGTTCATGATTTCGTGAAGATTGATGGTGAAACCTTCCTGAATTTGAATCCTCAATAGAAACCCTAGTTTGTTCTTGAGATAAACTTGAGAGAAACTAATATGTTTTGGATAAAAAGTGGCTGAATCACGTGTTAAAAGGATTATATAGGGGTAGGAAGTTGACCCTTTTAACCCTGGACACGTCATTATACTTTCAGTAAAATTTTCTGAGTTGGGCACTTGGTGCGACGCGCCGTTATCGCGTCATGTCACTGGAATTTGACAATTGGGAAACTGCACGGTGGCACGATGCGGAGTTATCACGTTTCCATCTTGTCTATGACCTAGAATTTTGGCACAATGTGCTAGTATTGCGAAGCAACACTGGAATTTGCCAATTTCCATTTGAGCTATCTCCGCGATGCGCTGAAGGCTCAGGTCAAACACTATTTCAATAAAAAGGCTCAAACTCTTTGCCCGAGTGTCGGATTTGGGCGAATTATATATCGATAGAAATCTTATTCAATTTCCCACGTGATAGGAAGTGAAAATTATGGAAATACCATATGTATAAGAATGAATTATTATTTCAAAGCAAGTTATAACATCCTTGAGATGATTTTCAAGCTAAGAAAAAGCACGGGTATTACAATATCTCCCCCTTGTGAACATTCGCCCTAGAATAAAACTGGCTGAGAGGGGAAACAATGAACTGAACATGAATAAATAGAACATGATCTCATGACGGATGTGAATGACAAGCTGAACATAACATACTGAATATGCATTCTGATGCATGCGTAACTGATTCATAAATGCATAACTGAAAGTTCTAAAGAACTAAGTTTTCTCACAATGAGAATGCATGTATGATGCATAACTATATAATTGATCTGATACATGAATGCATGACGTAATATGCAGTGGTACTTGATACCAAGCTTATCATGGGAACATGATCATGAGACTAAATACCAAGTTAGTGATGTACACTAATCATAAAACTGAGCAAGCTTAAGGAGAAATGTTACCTTGAGCTTAATCTGAGTTGGCGGGGAAGAGGTGAGGATACTTGGCATGCATATCTGCTTCTGCATCCCAAGTAGCTCCCTCTACGGACTGATTTCGCCAAAGAACCTTAACTAGAGGGACTTTTTTGTTCCTCAATCTACAAGTATGATAGTCTAGGATTTCGACTGGAATCTCTTCATAAGAGAGGCTGTTCTAAACATCTATGCTCTGAATAGGGACTATGACTGATGGGTCACCTATACACTTCTTGAGCAAAGAGACATGAAAGACTATATGAACTGAGGTTAGATCTGAAGACAATTTGAGTCTGGAAGGGACCGACATATTGGGGACTGAGCTTTCCCTTCTTGATGAACATCTGCATAAGACTTCTGTCAGCTCTGAGCAGCCCGAAGTCTTTATCTAATTAACTGAACTTTATCTAAGGCGTTGAATACTAAGTTAGGACCTATGACTAATGCCTCACTAACTCCAAACCAACCGATTAGAGATCTACATCTCCTACCATAGAGAGCTTCGAATGGAGCTATCTAAATACTGGAATGATAGCTATTGTTGTATGCAAACTCAATCAAAGGAAAGTGGTCATCCCAACTTTCCTTGATATCAATTACACACGTCCTTAGCATATTCTCCAAAGTCTGAATGGTCCTTTCTGCTTGACCATCTGTCTGAGGATGAAAGGCTATACTGAGATGAACTTGGGTACCAAGATCCTTTTAGAATGTTTTCCAAAAATGAGAGGTGAACTAGGTACCTCTGCCTAAGATAATAGTCAATGGAACACCGTGCAATCTGACTAGCTCCTTAATGTAGAGCTTGGCATAATCCTCGGCTGAATAAGAGGTATGAACTAAAAGGAAAAGAGCTGATTTGGTCATTCTGTCTACAATGACCCAGACTGAATCATGCTGACGACGAGTTCGAGGATAACTTGTCACGAAGTCCATGTTCACAACTTCCCACTTCCAAGTAGGAATACTAAACTCCTGTATAGGACCACTAGGCTTTTGATGCTCTATCTTAACTTGCTGACATGTATAGCACTTAGCCACAAACTCTACAATATCTCATTTCATCCCATTCCACCAATAGATTTTTCACAAGTCTCGGTACATCTTTGTGGCCCCTGGATGAATAGAGTAGCAGCACCATGTGCTTCTGTAAGAATTCGCTGCCTTATGTCATCTACATCTGGAACACAAAAACGACCCTGACAATGAACGATACCATCTCCCCCTTGGAAGAAAACCTCTATTTTCTGATTCTAAACTGACTTTTTTAGCTTGACAAGGCTAGGATCCTTATCTTGCTTTTATTTTACCTTGATAACTAGAGATGATTCTGAACTACTCTAATCACATACACCGCCCTCTGAAGAGTCGACTAAGAAAACGCCTAGTCTGGCAAGCTGGTGGACTTCTTAAGCTAAATTTTTCTTACTATTATCAATATGAGAAATACTACTCATAGACAGTCTACTGAGAGTGTCGGCCACTACGTTGGCCTTGCCCGAATGATAAAGGATACTCATGTCATAATCTTTTAAGATCTCTAACCACCTTCTCTGAAGAAGATTGAGATCTTTTTGAGAAAATACATGCTGAAGGCTCTTATGATCTATGAAGACGTCTACATGAACTCCATAGAGATAATGCCTCCAAATCTTTAAGGCAAATACTACGGCTGCTAACTTAAGATTATGAGTAGGATAGTTCTTCTCATAGGGTTTAAGCTGTCTGGAGGTGTAGGCTATGACCTTACCCTGCTGCATGAGGACACAACCTAAACCCACTCTAGATGTATCACAATAAACTACAAAACCATCTAACTATCTAGAAGATCTAGGACTGGAGTTGAGGTGAGTCAAGTCTTCAATTCCTGAAAACTCTTCTTGCATAAATCTGACCACTAAAACTTGGCTTTCTTCTGAGTCAATCTGGACATAGGAGATGCAATAGAAGAAAATCCCTCAACAAACCGCCTGTAATAGCCATCCAAACCCAAGAAACTTCTGATATCTGATGGAGAAACAGGGCGAGGCTAGTTTCTTACTGCTTTGGTCTTTTGAGGATCTACCCTAATGCCATCACTAGAAATGATATGACCACGGAATGCTACTGACCTTAGCCAAAATTCACACTTACTGAATTTGGCAAATAATAGATGATTTCTGAGAGTTTGGAGTACTATTCTGAGATGGTCTGCATGATCTCTCTTAGTGCGGGAATAGACCAGAATATCATCTATAAAAACTATGACGAACATGTCCAAGTACTGCTTGAACACATAGTTCATCAAGTCTATAAAAGCAGCTGGGGCATTGGTAAGATCAAATGACATGACTAGAAATTCTATGTGACCATACCGCATATGAAAAGTTGTCTTCGGGATGTCACATTCTCTAACTCTGAGCTAATGATAGCCAGATCTGAGGTCTATCTTAGAGAAATAACTGGCACCTTGAAGTTGGTCAAACAAGTCATCGATTCTGGGAAGAGGATACTTTTTCTTGACAATAACCTTATTGAGTTGACGGTAATCAATGAACATTATGAGAGAACCGTCTTTCTTGCGGCCAAATAAGACTGGTGCACTCTACGAGGAAATGTTAGGTCTGATGAATCCCTTATCTAAGAGATCCTTCAACTATTCTTTTAGTTCCTTGAGTTTTGCTGGTGCTATTTTGTATGGAATAATAGAGATAGGCTGAGTGTCTGAAAGAAGATCAATAATGAAGTCTATTTCCCTTTTGGAAGGAATTCTTAGAAGATCTTCGAGAAAGATATCTGAATATTCATTCACTGTTGGGACTGATTCGAGACTGGGAGCCTTGGAACCAGAATCTCTAACATGAACTATATGATAAACACATCCCTTAGATATCAATTTCCTTGCCTGAAGGTAGGAAACAAGTTGACCCCTGAAAGCGGATACGCTACCCTTCCACTCTAGGAAGGGATCATTTGGGAACTAAAACTGAACTATTCTATTTCTGCAGTCGACTTTGGCATAGCAAGAATGAAGCTAATCCATACTGAGAATGATATCAAAATCAGTCATCTCTATTTCGACTAAGTCAGCTAAAGTGACTTTCTGAAATATCATAACCAGAAAGTTCCTTTATACCCACCGAGCTATGATGGTTTTACCCACTGGGGTAGATACTGAAAAGGGTTCTACTAGAATTTTGAGACTGATTCTGAAATCAACTATTATATAAGGAGTAACGAAAGACAAAGAAGCTCCTAGATCTAGCAAAGCATAAACATACACATGAAAGATCTATAACATACCAGTAACTACATCAGGAGAATTTTCTTGATTGTGTTGAGTCTGAAGAGCATAGAGATGATTTGGGTGTTGCCCGCTAGTAGAACTGGAAGTAGCACCCTGCTGATTTAGGTGACCAGACTGAGCTGAGGAGCGATTCTATTGAACCTGAGGACTTGGATGAGGACAATCTCTAACTATGTGGTCTGGCTTTCCATAACCAAAAAAAATGCCACTACCTTCTCTACACACACCCTAATGGTGGTTACCACAAGTCTAGTAAAGAGGGTAGGAGCGGGCACTACTAATACTACCCTGGGTCTTGGAGCCTGGTGCTCTATCTTTGTTACCCTTCCTAAACTTAGGAACTGGAGCACTAGCTGTAGAGGGAGCTGGAACTGATGACTTAGGATAAAACTAAGAACGGTTTCCTCCTTCTGATTTAGGTTGAGCGAAGTTGAAACTACTTGTCTTTGCTCTCTTATTCTGCTTTTCCCTCTGCTTAATTTTGTGCTTTTCTATCTACTGAGCATAGGTCATAAGTCTAGCAAAGTTCATGTCACTGTTCAGCATGGCGGATCTGCACTCATTAACCACGCTATCATTCACCCCTGAAGCGAACTTACTCATCTTGGATCTACTGTCTACAACCACATGAGGGGCATACCTGTCTAATTGAGTAAACTTAAAAGAATACTCTTTCACTGTCATATTACCCTGTCTGAGGTTGATGAACTCTAGCACCTTAGCTTCTCTAAGCTCTTGGGGAAAGAATCTGTCTAAGAAAGCAGTGACAAACTCCTCTAACTCTATAGGACCTACATCATCTGATCTTTCAGAATTCCATTATTTGAACAAAGTATGAACCACATCCTACAACTGATATGAATCTAGATCAGCACTCTCAACAGTAGTCACCCCCATGGAGTCTATCACTTTTTAAAATTGATCTAAGAATTCCTGAGGGTCTTCATTTACCTTAGACTCGAGAAAGGTTGGAGGATTCATTCGAGTGGAGTCCCGAATCCTCACTGCAGCTAAGTTGGCCACTGGGTTGGCTGGAATAACTGTTAGCCGTTCATTATGAATAGCGACTAATTAAGCAAGAGTGGTAAATGCAGTCCTGAACTCCGCATGAGAAACATGATCGCCCAAAGGTTCTTTGGGCTGAGGGGCTGACTGATTTCTTCTCTCAGGAGGCATATTCTGAAATAAAAAGAAGAAGCAGATTAGACTGAGAAATTGACTTATGATTATGCTCACTGGCACGACATGAATAAAAAAAGAAGGGAAACTATTCCTAAACATCTCATAGCCTCTTGCACATA
>NW_025892996.1:66729-67510 GCF_002878395.1 Capsicum annuum
ATCTGTCTAAGAAAGCAGTGACAAACTCCTCTAACTCTATAGGACCTACATCATCTGATCTTTCAGAATTCCATTATTTGAACAAAGTATGAACCACATCCTACAACTGATATGAATCTAGATCAGCACTCTCAACAGTAGTCACCCCCATGGAGTCTATCACTTTTTAAAATTGATCTAAGAATTCCTGAGGGTCTTCATTTACCTTAGACTCGAGAAAGGTTGGAGGATTCATTCGAGTGGAGTCCCGAATCCTCACTGCAGCTAAGTTGGCCACTGGGTTGGCTGGAATAACTGTTAGCCGTTCATTATGAATAGCGACTAATTAAGCAAGAGTGGTAAATGCAGTCCTGAACTCCGCATGAGAAACATGATCGCCCAAAGGTTCTTTGGGCTGAGGGGCTGACTGATTTCTTCTCTTAGGAGACATGTTCTGAAATAAAGAGAAGAAGCAGATTAAACTAAGAGACTGACTTGTAATTATGCTCACAAGCACGACATGAATACTGAAAAAGGGAAACTATTCTTAAACATCTCATAGCCTCCTGCACATAAATTTGGTGCAAAACACACCCATGTACAAGACTCTATAGATGCGGCTTTCAGACTTTCTAGGACTCTATTGAACCTTAGGCTTTGATACTAAGTTTGTAATAACCCAATTTGATGAATCGAAATGCTACACAATGCTCATAACCCCAAAGGACCACAATCTAACCCATGACTGATATCTATACCTGTATACTGCATAAGATAACATAATAATGCAGAAACATGCACT
>NW_025892996.1:67610-82750 GCF_002878395.1 Capsicum annuum
TGCATAAGATAACATAATAATGCAGAAACATGCACTGAAAGGCCATAAGGTTAGATCATGAACATAACTGAATAACGTAACATTTGTATGGGGCAATAGAATACCAAAAACAAAACTGAAGTTTAAAACATGATAGTCTATATCTAGTCTGCATCTCATCTAGAAGCCTCTACTGTCTGAAGAATCTGAATAAGGAGTTGATGGAATATGTCCCCAACTAACTCTAACTAATAAGCTAATCAATAGGATACTATAAAATTATTATTTCCTAGAAGGATAAGGGCTCACTTCTACTCTGACTGCTAAATTTAGGATCTACTACTAATCTGGAACTCATGTCTCTGAACCTATGATGTAACATAAAATAAAGCACCATAGCGCGAATGCATCAGTACATATGTACCGAGTATACATGTGAGGTAGGCTATATGCAAGGGTTTGCATGCATGAATAATGGTAACTTACTGTCTAACATGAATGTGAGAATACATGCATAAATACATAACTGTAACTGACAACATGATTTCATGATTTTTTAAGTGTATACTGATAACATGACATGCTAGTAACTGATATGACTGATAACATAAAAGACTATATCTGAATAATGCTAATAATATGGGTGACTGTATTTGAGTATAACTGATACATGGGTGACTGTAGCTGACAGTCCTGAATCTGATGGAACTATTTGAGTTTCATACTGTATTTGAGTTGATTGTATCTGACAGTCCTGAAATCTGAAGAACTATCTAAGTTCTATTACTGAGACTGATTGACTATATCTGACAGTCTTGATTCTGTAATATGAAACTGTGGGAAGTAGTATCTAACCGACATGCCCCAAAGGTGCTATAATAGCTGAGCTGGGGTCCAATCTATGCCCATATTGGACTATAATAGCTGAGCTGGGGTCCAATCTATGCCCATATTGGAAGGGTATCAATACCGCACCACTGGTAAGGACAATATGTTAGTAACCCTCATATAACAGATAACTCTAGCGAGAATGGTGGAAACCCTCACATAATAGGTTAAGCCACCTCATCTACCCTCATATAGCAGGCTATGATGTCTCAACCTATGCTGGCTACATAGTTCTGGAATACAAGGATTGCTTCTAAGAATCACACCCTCGTATAACAGGTGAGTCCCCATCCTTGGGTTCACTCAGTGCTAATTCCTACTCCTATCTGAATGGACACTGAACATGATTTACTAAACTAAACTGAGCATGGACTAAGTTACTGAATTTCCATGGCTGACGGAATACTATTGATAGCTAACAACTGACTGAGTCATGAGATCATAAAGATTTTTCCTGAGTCACAAGACTATCTGAAGTCTAAGAGTTCATAGCTTGACTGAGAGTATCATGAAAACATGACATGGATCTAGGCACACAGCTAATATTTCGGGTACAAGTACCCCCAAAACTCGATAGAAGGAAACTGATATGACTTGATATTCTTGAATACATAATAATCACCATATACATTTATTGAAGCATTTCATCAAACGTCTAATAGGTTTTAGTCATGAGATTTCATAAATCTTTATCTATACTAATCAACCCACATGGAATTTATCATCAATTTATGGAATAGAAATCAATTCCTCATTTATCAACATGAAAAAGAACATACAAAGCATGAAAACATGAAGAAAATTCATAACTTGTAGTTGAAAAGGGATTCTTGGACTTCATGGACGAAAGGAGTCCATGAATGAACACTATGCATACCTTAGTTCGTGATTTCATGAAGATTGATGGTGAAACCTTCCTGAATTTGAATCCCTAATAGAAACCCTAGTTTGTTCTTGAGATAAACTTGAGAGAAACTAATATGTTTTGGGTAAAAAGTGGTTGAATCACATTTTAAAGGGATTATATAGGGGTAGGAAGTTGGCCCTTTTAACCCTAGATACGTCATTAAATTTTTAGTAAAATTTCCCAAGTTTTGCCCTTGGCGCGATGTGGTGTTATCGTGCGTGTCACTGGAATTTGATAATTGGAAAATTGCACGGTGGCGAAATGTGAAGCTATCGCATTGCCACCTTGTCTACGACCTAGAAGTTTGGCGGGATGAACCAGTATCATGGAGCAGCACTAGAATTTGACAATTTCCATTTGAGCTATCTCCGCGACGCACTGAAGGCTCAGGTCAAACACTGTTTCACTAAAAAGGCTCTAACTCTTCGCCCGGGTGTCAGATTTGGGCAAATTATATATCGATGGAAAGCTTATTCAATTTCCCACGTGATAGGATGTGAAAATTATAGGAATACCATATGTATAAGAATGAATTATTATTTCAAAGAAAGTTATAACATCCTTGAGATGATTTTCAAGCTAAGAAAAAACACGGGTATTACAGATAATATGATAACCATGTACTTCATGAAATCCCGAACTTATGATGTTATGTATTGTTGATGTGGGGCACATATTCAAGAAAGTCATGCTTTTTCAGTTTCCCTCTATTGAGTCCTAGGGGTACTTGTACCCAAAAACTTTTCTGTGTGCCTAGAGACATGTCAGGTTTTCACGATACTCTCAGTCAAGCCATGATCCTTAGACTTCAGACAGTCTCATGACTCAGGAAACCTCAATAATCTCATGAACTAAGTCAGTTATCAGTTATCAGGTATCTGTAGTATTCCATCAGTTAACGAGATTAAGTAACTTAGTCCATGTTTAGATCAGTTAATTATGTTCAGTGTTTATTCATATAGGAGTAGGAATTAGCACTGAGTGAACCCAAAGATAGGAACAGACACTGTCAGATGAGGGTTGATAATGTGGCTAAGCACTGTCAGATGAGGGCCCCACTGTTCTCTTTTGGGGACACTATCAGATGAGGGTCACTCATAGCGTGTCCTCACTAGTGGCGCAGTATTAACACCCTTCCAATTGGGGTAACAGATTGGACCCCAATTTAGCCATAATGGCGTATTAGGGGCATATAGATTAGATAACTACTTCCCATAGTCTCATATCAATCTCAGTAAAAAAACTTGGATAGTTGTTCAGAATTCAGGACTGTTAGATATAGTAAACTCAGATACATTACGGACTCGGCTAGTTCTATCAGATTAAAGACTGTCAGATACAGCCACTAATGTTATCAGTTATATCAGTCATCAAAACTCAGTTACCAGTCATGTTAAGTTATCAGTATATTTATGTTATCATGATCTCAGATATAGCTACTATGTATTCATGCATGTATTCTCACATTCATATTAGTTAGTTAGCTAGTATTATTCATGCATATAAACCCCATGCATTCAGTCTACCTCACATGCATACCAGTATATTCAAAGTACTGACGCATTTGTGCTATGGTGTCTTATACCATAGGTTCAGATACAAGAGCTCCAGAGCATCAGCAGATTCTAGATATCAGCAGTCAGTCAGCAGTCAGTCCTCATCCTTTGAGGAAGATATGATTTGTTATTTTATTATTACAGTACTTAGTTATTTCAGTCATCGGAGTTAGTTGGGGATATGTCCCATCAACTCCTTATCCAGACAGCCATGTTTTAAAGTCTTTTCAGACTACAATATTTTCAAACAGTATTTTAGTTTTGGGTGTTCTGTTATCCCACTCAGATGTTAAATTTTATCAGTCATGTAGTTTTGAACCTTATGGCCTTTTAGCCTCTATTTCCACAGTATATTTAGTATGTTATATAGTGTACAGGTACAAATATCAGTCATGGGTTAGCTTGTGATCCTTTGGGTGCGTGAGCACCGTGTAGTATTTCGAGTACCAAATTCGGGGTGTTATAAACTTGGTATCAGAGTCAGGTTCAATAGTGTCCTAGAAAGTCTGAAAGCTGCATCTAGTAGAGTCTTGTACATGGGTGTGTTGCTTGCCACATTTATTTGCAGGAGGCTATAAGATGTTTTATGTACAGTTTCCCTTATTTCAGTATTCATGTCGTGCCAGTGAGCATAATCTCAAGTTAATCTCTCAGTCTAATCCGTTTCTTCTCTTTATTTCAGAATATGCCTCCCAAGAGAAGAAACTAGCTTGTCTAAGAAGATTTCTTGATGAACATGTTTCACATGCAGAGTTCAGAGCTATATTCACTAATCTTGCTCAGTCAGTTGCTATTCAGAATGAATGACCAGCTGTCATTTCAGCCAACCCAGTAGCTGATTCAGCTACAGTCAGGATTTGATACTTCACCCAAATTAATCCTCTATCCTTTATCAGGTCTAAGTCAGATAAGGACCCTCAGAAATTCCTAGATTAGGTGCAGAAGGTTACAAATATAATGGGGGTTACTTCTAATGAGAGTGCTGAGCTAGTTGCATATCAGTTGCAGGATGATGCTCATACTTGGTACAAGCAGTGGAAGTCAGAAAGGCCAGATGATGCAGGGCCTATTTATTGGGAGGAGTTTGCCTCTGCTTTTCTTGATAGATTCTTTCCCCTCGAGCTGAGAAAAGCCAAGGTGTTAGAGTTTATCAATATCAAGCAGGACAATATAACGGTGAAAGAGTATTCCCTTAAGTTTACTCAACTAGCCAGATATGCTCCTCACGTAGTTGTAAATAGCAGGGCTAAGATGAGTAAGTTTATTTCTAGGGTGAATAATAGTATGGTGAATGAGTGTAGGTCTGCAATGTTGAACAGTGACATGAACATAGCCAGGCTTACTCATGCTCAGCAGATAGAGGAGAAAAAGGTTAAGATGAGGGAGAAGTAGAATAAGAGAGCAAGGACAGGTAGTTTCAACTTTTCTCAGCCCAAATCAGAAGGAGAGAATCGTTCTCAATTTCATCCTAAGTCATCAGTTCCAGCTTCTTTATCAGACAGTGCTACAGTGATGAAATTCAAAGATGGAAACAAAGATAGGGTGCCAAGCTCTAAGTCTCAGGGCAATGTTAGCAGTGCCCGAACCAATCCCCTTTGTTAGACTTGTGTTAAGAACCACAAGGGTGTTTGCAGAGTGGGTAACGATGTCTGTTTTGGTTGTGGAAAGCCAGGCCATAGAGTTAGAGATTGTCCTTAGTCAGGTTATCAGGGTCAGTAGAACCGCTCTGCAGCTCAGTTCAGATTCCCAAATCAGCAGTGTGCAACCTCCAGTGCTACTAGTAGGCAACGTCAAAATCATCTTTATGCTCTCCAGTCCCGGCAAGATCAGGAAAATTCTCCTGATGTGGTTATGGGTATGTTACAAATATTTCACTTACATGCTTACGCTTTGCTAGATCCAGGAGCTTTCTTACCTTTTGTTACTCTCTATATAGTAGGTGATTTCGGAACCAGTCCTAAAATTCTAGTAGAGCCCTTATCAGTCTCTACCTCAGTGGGTAAAACTATCATAGCCCAAAGGGTATACAGGAACTATCCGGTTATGGTATCTCATAAAGCCACTTCAGCAAACTTACTCGAATTAGAGATGACTAATTTTGATATCATTCTCGACATAGATTAGATTTATTCCTGCTATGCCACAGTCGACTGCAGAAATAGAATAGTCGAGTTCCAATTTCTGAATGAACCCATCCTAGAGTGGAAGGGTAGTACTTCAACGTTCAGAGTCAGCTTATTTCCTACCTTCGGGAAAGGAAAATGATATCTAAAGGATGTGTCTATCATCTTGTTTGAGTTAACGACACTAGTTCTGAAACTCTCAGTCTTGATTCAGTCCCAGTTGTGAATGAATATTCAGATGTCTTTCCCAAAGATCTTCCAGGAATTCCTTCTGAAAGGGAAATGAAATTCGACATTGATCTTCTTTTAGATGCTCAGCCTATATCTATTCCACCATACAAATGGCACCAAAAAAACTCAAAGAAATGAAAGAGCAGTTGAAGGATCTCTTAGATAAGGGATTCATCAGACCCAGTGTTTCCCTGTGGGGCGCACCAGTCTTATTCATGTGCAAGAAATATGGTTCTCTCAGAATGTGTATTGATTAGCGTCAGCTTAATAAAGTCACGGTCAAGAACAAGTATTCTCTTCCCATAATCGATGACTTGTTTGATCAACTTCAGGGTGCTAGCTATTTCTCCACGATAGACCTCAGATTTGGCTATCATCAGCTCAAAGTTAGAGAATATGAAATCCCGAAGCAGCTTTCCATACTCAGTATGGTCACTTCGAGTTTCTGGTCATGTACTTTGGTCTTATTAATTCCCTAGCAGCTTTTATGGACTTGATGAATCGGGTGTTCAAGTAGTACTTGGACATGTTCGTTATAGTCTTTATAGATGTCATCCTTGTCTATTCCCACAGTGAGAATGAATATACAGAACATCTCAAAATAGTACTTCAGACTCTTAGAGGCCATTAGCTATTCGCCAAATTTAGTAAGTGCAAATTTTGGCTAAGGTCAGTAGCATTCCTTAATCATATTATTTTTGGTGATGGGATTAGGGTTGATCGTCAAAATACCGCAGCGGTAAGAAACTGGCCTCTCCCTATTTCTCCATCAGATATCAGGAGTTTCTTGGGTTTGGTTGGCCATTACAGATAATTTTTTGAGGGATTTTCATCTATTTCATCCCCTATGTCTAGATTGACTCAGAAGAGAGTCAAGTTTTAGTGGTCAGATCCTTGCGAGAAGAGTTTTTAGGAGTTAAAGACTCAACTCACCTCAACTCCAGTCTTAGCTCTTCCAGATGGTTTAGATGGGTTCGTGGTGTATTGTGATGCATCCAAAGTAGGTTTGGGTTATGTCCTTATACAGCATAGTAAGGTCATAGCCTACACCTCCAGACAACTTAAACCCCATGAGAAGAATTATCCTACTCATGAACTTGAGTTAGCAGCCGTAGTATTTGCCTTGAAGATTTGGAGGCATTATTTATACGGTGTTCATGTAGATGTTCATAGATCATAAGAGCCATCAGTATGTCTTTTCTCAGAAAGATCTCAATCTTTGTCAGAGAAGGTGGTTAGATCTCTTGAAAGATTATGACATGAGTGTCCTTTATCATTCAGGCAAGGCTAACATAGTGGCCAATGCTATCAGTAGACTATCTATGGGTAGTGTTGCTCATGTTTTGGACAGTAAGAAGAATTTACCTCAGGAAATCCATCAGCTTGCCAGACTAGGTGTTCGCTTAGTCGATACAGAGTGGGGTGACATATGGGTTCAGAGTAGTTCAGAATCATCTCTAGTTTCCGAGGTGAAAGAAAAGTAAGATGAAGATCCCATCCTTGTTAAGTTGAAAGATTCAACCAAAGATCAGAAAGTAGAGGTTTTCTCCCAAGGGGGAGATGGTGTTCTGCATTGTTAGGGTCGTTTGTGTGTTCCAGGTATAGATGAATTAAGATAGTGAATTCTTGTAGAAGCGCATGGTGCGCGATACTCTATTCATCCAGGGGCCACTAAGATGTACCGTGACTTGCAGGAAATCTATTCGTGGAGTGGGATGAAGAGAGATATTACAGAGTTTGTCGCTAAGTGCTCTACATGTTAGCAGGTTAAGATAGAGCATCAGAAGCCTAGTAGTCCTATGCATGAGTTCATTATTCCTACTTGGAAGTGGAAAAAAGTGAACATGGAATTCGTGATGGTTTCCCTCAAACTCGTCATCAGCATGATTTAGTTTGGGTCATTATACACAGGATGACCAAGTCATCTTATTTCCTTCCAGTTCATACCTCTTATTCAGCAAAGGATTATGCCAAACTCTACATCAGGGAGTTGGTCAGATTACACGGTGTTCCACTATCTATAATCTTAGACAGAGGTACCCAGTTCACCTCTCACTTCTGAAAACATTCTAAAAGGGTCTTGGTTCCCAAGTTTATCTTAGTACAACCTTCCATCCTTAGATAGATGGCCAAGCAGAAAGGACCATGTAGACCTTAGAAGATATACTGAGTACGTGTGCAATTGATTTCAAGGGTAGTTGGGATGATTACTTGCCTTTGATTGAGTTTTCATATAACAACAGCTATCATTCCAGTATTCATATGGCTCCATTCAAAGCTCTTTATGGTAGGAGGTGCAGATCTTTGATTGGCTGGTTTGAATTTAGTGAGTCCTCGGTTGTAGGGCCTGACCTGGTATTTGATGCCTTAGACAATGTTCAGTTGATTAGAGAAAGACTCTGGGATGCTAGAGCCGACAGAAGTCTTATATAGATGTACGTAGAACGGATCTCGAGTTCGAGATCGATGATTTTGTCTATCTCAAGATCTCTCCCATGAAGGGAGTGAAGAGATTTGGCAAGAAGGGAAAGCTCAGTCCCTGATATGTTGGTCCCTAAAAATTCTCAATTGCTTCGGAAAAGTAGCTTATGAGCTCGAGTTGCCTTTAAATCTAGCCTCAGTTCACCCAGTCTTCCATATCTCCTTGCTCAAGAAGTGCATAGGTGACCCATCATTTGTAGTCCCTATTCAGACTATTGATGTTAAGAACAGTCTCTCTTATGAGGAAATTCCAGTCAAAATCCTAGACTATCAAACTCGTAGATTGAGGAACAAAGAACTCCCTATAGTCAAAGTTCTTTTAAGAAATCAGTCCGTTGAGGGAGCTACTTGGGAAGAAGAAGCAGATATGCGAACCAAGTATCCTCACCTCTTCTCCGCCAACACAAATCAAGCTCAAGTAACCTTATGGCTTTTCATCCTCTATTTCTGTATTATATTTAGTATGTTATATAGTGTACAGGCACAGATATCAGTTATGGGTTAGCTTGGGTCCTTCGGGGTCGTGAGCATCATGTAGCATTACGGGTACTAAATTTGGGGCATTACATATACATATATAAATGAGGAAATAAAGGATGATAGGCCATAAGGTTCAATACCAAAAATGTAACTGATAAAACATAACATCTGAATGGGGTATGAAATACCCAAAACAACTGAAATAAACTGTTTAAACGTGATAGTCTGAAAATCCTCTAACTGTATAAATAAGGAGTTGATGGGACATTTTCCCAACTAACTCTGGCTACTAATATAACTGAAAACTAAAATAATAAGGTAATAATCATGTCATCCTCGAATGATGAGGACTCACTGCTAAGTTTGGCTGCTAAAGTCTGGAAGCTACTGATGATCTAGAGCTCATGCTTCTAGACCTATGGTATAAGACACCATAGCGTAAATGCATTAGTACGACTGAATGTATTGGTACGCATGTGAGGTAGGATAAATACAAGGGTTTATATGCATAAACTATGTTATCCAACTGTATAACATAAATGTAAAAATACATGCATGCATAAATGATATAACAGGCTATGATGTCTTAACCTACGCTGGCTACGTAGTTCTAGAATGCAAGGATTGCTTCTAAGAATCACACCCTCTAATAACAGGTGAGTTTCCGTCCTTGGGTTCACTCGGTGCTAATTTTTACTCCCACTTGAATAGACACTGAACATGATTAACTGAACTGAACTAGACTGAGTTAACTGAGTTCCATTGACTGATGGAATAGTATTGAGATTACTGAATTTCTGAGATTTTTTTAGTCACATGACTAACTGAGTTCTATGGATCATGGCTTGACTAAGGTTATTATGAAAACATGACACTGACTCCAAGAACACAGCTATATTTTTCAAGTACAAGTACCCCCAGGACTCGATAGAAGGAAACTGACAAAGCATAACTTTCTGGAATTCATGAATAACATCAAAAATCCATAATACAATAAATTGGGGATTTCATGAAGTACATGGTTATCATAATCTTGTACATGAATGGGAATACATATCAACATAGCATGATTTCATCAATTAATTCCATAAGTACTCTTTCAAACATCCATCATGCACAACAATATCATAGAAGTCAATTTTGATTATAATGGTAAAGCATGCAATTGTCATTTGGATCACAATTTAGCTACAAGGCATAATTTCTATCTCTTTTGGCATTTTATCAAACACCTTACATGCACAACTTAAGGCATAGGTGTAATCATCAATTTCATAAATCATAAACCACCAAAGTCATGGATTTTAATTCATGTGCGCACGTAGTTTCATAATTTCACATAAAGATCCCTAACTTGGGAATCATTCAACAATAATCACATAAACATGAACAACCCACAACATAGCAACATGATTCATAATTTAAAATAGGGTTCTTGAGCTTTATGGATGAAAGAAATGCATAAATCAACATAACGCATACCTTAAACGGAAGATTCTTGAAGATTAGCGGTGGAATTTGCTTGAACTTAAATCCCCAATTGAAAACCCTAATGTGTTCTTGAGAGTATTTTGAGAAAACAGGTATATTTTGGTGTAAATGGGGCTTAATCCCATGTTTTTGAGTATATATATGGTGGAAAATGACCAAAATACCCTTCCACATACGGGTGTAGAATGCAGAAAAGTTTGGGCCATGGCTATAGCCAGGGCGGCGCCCTGCTTAGACCCCTAGGGAACCCAGGGCAGTTCCTTGCTTAGAGCAGGGGTGTACCCTAGGCGGCGCCTCACTATCGCCATGAGCTACTATTTTGACATACCAAATATGCCCTTACACTATTCGAAAAATCCTAAAACTCACTTGGAAAGCACTCTTACTTTGTCCCATCGTAACGCAACTTGAAAATCAAAAAATGGAGGTCAAAAAGGTCGTTAAATAAATCCCCGAAGTTTGAGGGTTCAAAATAATACTAAATGTTGAACACTTATCTAAAATTTTCCAAGTGTTGGACCTTCTAAAGATCTTTAAAGGGACGTAATGAGCTAATTTTCTATGCAAGATTTTATATTCTTACAATATCTCCTCCTTGGGAACGTTCATCCTCGAATGAGACTGACTGAGAGGGGAGATGTAACACCCCAGAAAATGGGTCTCGAAGCGTCACACGGTGCTTGAGGCTACGAGTATCCCCAAGTTAACCCTTTGAGCCATTTTCATTTAGTTCAACACAAATCAACGGGGTTTCCATAAATAACCCTCAAATATCAACAGAGTAATCATCATCGAAGAATAAAAGAATTTAGAAAGATAATAAAATACGACTTATTAGTCAACTCCCAACATCTATACTAGTCTGACAAGCCTCTAAGAAAATCAATAAAACTAGCGAGCCATTGAAACATGCCCCAAATGACTCATACTCAGTTATCAAATGTAAGCAATTCCGTGAAACCATCATCAGACATCACGTCCTTGGAACATGAGGACTCACCACAACAGAGGATGTAGAACAGCGTGCCCGAAGAATCACTGTCGAACCTGGAACTGAGCACCTGAACCTACATTCCGACAAAATGCAGCCCGCATCCGAAGATGTGGGTCAGTACCATGGAAAGGAACCGAGTATATGGGGGTGTATGCAGTTTTATAAACATCATCATCATAAATATTTATAAGAAATATGCAGGATGTATGAAAGTATCACATAGCCCGAAGAAAATCATCATAATCATGAGAGGATAAAATAAGTATAATAACACATGTGAGTCATCATATAATTTGTCAATCACTTTCAGTTCATCAAGAATATCAATTCTCAAAATGTAAATATCATTTAAATCTTTCGAAAGAATAACTTTCATAATTCCAGTTTCAAATCACTTCACTGTTCACCATAGACACAAGGAAACACACACACACTGGGAGATCCTATAACCGACATAAACCATGTGAGCTACATGGAGTCCAACATACAACCCACATTGGGGAGAGTTGTCCTATCCTTTCCATCGGAGTAGGACTATCGATATCAAATCCACACAAACTAGTGATCACTATATAAATCAGCCTCAGGCTCACTCCTACGGGGGCACGTAGTTCTAGGGAAGTAAGGTCGCTTTATACCTCCCACTCGGTGCTAAAGATTTCTCCCGGACTTAGCTCAGATCATTTCAAAGACAATCCACAACAAAACAATTTAAGTAATATATAAATATACATCGGGAGCCATCATGCTTCCCATCTATCAAAATCAACCACGTTGTGGATTTCTTTCACACTCGATTTCAAAACAACTCCATTAAGACCAAAAGGTCAAATCATTCAAAATATCTCAAATATTCAACATCAACGTGCTTATAACACACACTTTCTCAAAAAAACATAATTTCCAATGGGGATTCGTGACCCAAATATCAAAATCATGATAAATATCGTTCAAGATTCATGTTTTATATCTCCACACATGTAAATTCATCTTTCAAAATCATAAACATCAAGATTTCATAATAATCATCATAAGATATGGGTTCATGCTTCAAATTCATAAAAATCAAACAAAAATCATGCCTTTGTAAAGAAAATTACTTTTGGGCACAAGAACGAAAGAGAGTTCTTGTTGAAAAACCCCATATACCTTGAATGATGAACTTTAGATCAATACTCATTTTTGAGATGTTAATCGTGCCTTTGAATGATGGTTCTTGGAGTTCTTGAACTAGGAACTTGGAATCTTGAATAAATTTGCAGAATTAATGGTGAACTTTGGAGGTTCTTGAAGTTGGATGTAGGAGCTTAGGGTTTTCTTTATGAGGGAATTTGATGAAATATAATATATAATGCTTCTAATAGACTTTAATATAGGGTTTGGATGGATTTTGGGTGAGGGGAAATGATCAAAACGGCCGTAAAAATTAAATAATTCTCGAATCTGTCCTTTGGTGGACTGTTTTGATAGTCTGAAGTAGATAAACCATAACATTTTACTCCAACATCCAAATTGGATGAAACCAATTTCATTAGAAAGAGGACTCTCATATATTTCCGTTGATATATAATATCTCACCCGGATCATTGTGTAAGAAGAGGTATGATCATTTGAAGTTGACCCAAGAATTCGCTTTTGATAGGCTGAAGTAGATCGACCATAACTTTTTTCTCCGAGAGACAAATTGGATGAAACCAATTTCATTGGAAAGAGGACTCGCAGATCTTTCCGTTGATATATAGTATATCACCCAGATCATTATGTACAAGGAGCTATGATCATTTAAAGTTGGAGAAAAAATACGTCATGCCTCAGTACTTTTTCCTGCACGTTTTACTGTTCACTACTATTCACGGTTCAATCGGAATGTTCATAACTCGTCGCTCGGGTGTCCGTTTTGGATGATCCATATATCGTTGGAAAGCTTATTTGATAATCTACGTAATCGTAGGTCATAATCAAAGACATTCCACACGAAAAATTTATAATTCATTCTAGAAGATAGAACCCAACATGTTTGCGCACAAAATTTCAACGAAAAATTTCCTAGGGTATTACATCATCCCCCCTTGGAAATATTTGTCCTTGAATGATGCTAGACATGCCCAGATTAGATAGGGAATAGAGCATACAGCTAAAACCATTCGTTAGACTCATCACCACATCGTGTCTCAGCCCGAATACAACATAGAATGCATAAATTCAAGAAACTACAGCTGAACACATAATAAATGACAGCTGAACTGCTGTAACTTTTATCAATAGTGCATGATTTAGGAAAGAACGGTACCTTCGGCTTGATCGGAGTTCGTGGAAAATAGGTGCGGGTAGTTGGATCGCATATCCGCCTCAGCTTTCCAAGTTGCACCCTCAACAGATTGGTTTTGCCACAACGCCTTGACCAAGGGAACTTCTTTGTTCCTTAGTCTTCGGACACTGAAATCAAGAATCTCAACAGGAATCTCATCAAAAGAAAGATTTTCTTGAATATCAGCACTCACAGATGAATCCACTACCACAGCATCGCTAATTTGCTTTCTAAACATGGAGACATGGAATATTAGATGAACAGAGAACAACTCGGAAGGCAACTCGACCTCATAAGCTACCTTACCAACACGGCTAAGAATTTTGTAAGGACCCACATAACAGAGACTAAGCTTCCCCTTCTTTCCAAATCTCTTCACCCCCCTCATGGATGAAATTTTTAGATACACTAGGTCACCAACTTAAAACTCAAGGTCTCTCCTTCTAATATCCGCATATGACTTCTGACGACTCTGCGCAGTTTTCAACCTTTCCCTAATCAACTTAACTTTTTCTATAGCCTCGAATACCGAATCAAGACCACTCACAGCCGTTTCACCCATCTCGAACAAACCTATGGGTGATCTATACTTCCTCCCATACAAGGCTTCAAAAGGAGCCATGCCAATACTAGAGTGAAAGCTATTATATAAGCAAATTCTATCAACGGTAAGTGATCATCCCAACTTCCCTTAAAGTTAAGTGCACAAGCTCTCAACATATCCTCTAAGGTCTAGATGGTCCGCTCAGCCTGACCATCGGTCTGAGGATGAAAAGCAGAACTCAAAAGCACTTGGGTACCAAGACCCTTCTGAAAAGCTTTCCAAAATTGCGAAGTGAACTGAGTACCCCTATCCAAAATGATAGACAAGAGAACTCCATGCAGTCTGACTAGCTCTCGGATATACAATCTAGCATAATCCTCAGCAGTATATGAAGTATGAACAGGCAAGAAATGACCAGACTTAGTCAACCTATCAACCACAACCTAAATGGAATCATGATGGTGTCGGGAAGAAGGTAAACCAATCACGAAGTCCATATTTATCTCTTCCTACTTCCAGGTGGGAATACTAAACTCTTGCATCATACCACCAGATCTTTGGTGTTCAACCTTAACCTATTGGCATATTGCATACTTAGCTACAAACACTGTTATATCTTCCTTCATGCCACTTCACCAATAGATTTCCCGCAAGTCTCGGTACATCTTGGTGGCACCAGGATGAATAGAATATCGTACCCCGTGCACTTCAGCCATAATCCTCTGTCTCATATCATCAACATTCGGGACACACAATCTTCCCTGCAATCTCAACACACCATCTCCCCTTTGGGAGAAAACTTCTACTTTTTGGTCCTTGACTGACTCCTTCAGTCTGACCAAACTAGCATCTAAGTATTGCTTTTCCTTCACTTCCAAAACCAAGGAGGATTCGAAACTACTCTGAACCCCTATACTACCTTCAGCAGAGTCAAACAACCTAACCCCTAATCTAGCCAAACGATGTACATCACGAGCTAACTTTTTATTACCTTCTACCACATGCGAAACACTACCCATGGACACTCTACTTAGGGCATCCGCCACAACATTGGCCTTACCCGGATAGTACAACACACTCATATCATAGTCCTTTAACAATTCTAACCATCGTCTCTACCTAAGATTCAATTCTCTGTGGGTAAACACATACTGCAGA